>NC_092206.1:70039198-70179836 GCF_043381705.1 Parasteatoda tepidariorum
TAAAAAATAATCACATTAAATAAGCACAATCTGGTGTATAATCATATTCTATCAGAAGATCATATCATATCCTATTTTATAAAACTAGACATTCCTTGAATAAATTGTTTTTTATTCAAAATATTTTATTCAAACTTCTTTACTAAATTTCAAATAAATTATTAAGCGTCTAAAAAGGAAACATTGTATTTTATAGTTAGAAAGAAATAAAAATAAAAAGATTAGCAAACGAATATTAGCGAAAAAAATATGAATGAAATTTCACACTACGCGCGCGAAGTCAAGTTCCTTGCAAGTTTATCACATTTTAATATTAATCGCCCCATTTAATCATTTCTCTATTGTCGCAAATTATTTTTTAAGAATTATTAATTTTAATTTTTCTCAGCTTCTAATAAATAAAAACAGTTGAAACTTTAGATTTTTCAATTGAAAAATATGTAGATTAATATGGTATAAAAAAATTCATATCTTATAATTCAAAATTTTTTCATCCTCAATATTATTAAATAATAAAAAATAATTAATAATTATTAAAAATTATTTTTTTTCATGAAATTATCTTTGGGTAAATGAGTTTTATGAGTGGGT
The DNA here is from genome assembly GCF_043381705.1 of Parasteatoda tepidariorum. Taxonomy (NCBI): domain Eukaryota; kingdom Metazoa; phylum Arthropoda; class Arachnida; order Araneae; family Theridiidae; genus Parasteatoda; species Parasteatoda tepidariorum. The sequence continues at coordinate 70,039,790 of NC_092206.1, forward strand.
GCAATTTTCTTTAAATTGCTTCATTAGTTTGGAAAATATGACTAAAAACGAAAAAAGTGAAATTAGCATTAAGGGGTACGAACTTTGGATCGCTCTCCTGACCAATCTATGGGGACCATATTTCCCAGATAGCGGCTACCCCCTATATTTTGAAGGTTAAAAATCTAAATATGTAAAAAAAAATTATGTTTATTCAGAGAAAGTACGTTTTTGTGTTTGATTTCGTAAATTAATTAATAGTTAGCACCAATTAATTAGCATGTTTGAGGTCACCCCCAGGAACCATTNTGTTTATTCAGAGAAAGTACGTTTTTGTGTCTGATTTCGTAACTTAATTAATAGTTAGCACCAATTAATTAGCAAGTTTGAGGTCACCCCCAGGAACCAATTGAGATTGACACTTAGTTCGTGAAAATCCGATCATTAGAACGAAAGTTATTCAGGGTGATTCGTTTTTTTATTTTTTTTTTTGCGGACTGTACAATATCAAATTTCATTAAAATCGGTTGAGCAGTTCTAGAGATAATCGACCAAGTCTGCAAATTTTCTTAACTTCTTACACCAGTGCAGCTCACTTTAATATATTTAGAGTTTTTTTGTTTTTAGAAGACAAGTATAATAAAAGCATTTCTGGCAACAAAAATAAACTTAATTTTGAATTATAAAATTTTCGTTACGGTATTTTAACCCTTCATGTGGTAATCTTTTCGTTCATATAATTACAGTTTACATGAAATTCTGATTTTCAAACATATAGTTCTCATTACCTCTCATTTTGTAAAACATGCAACCATGAAGAGTAAATTTAACCAGTTTAATGGTTTTCATGTCATGCTCTAAGGTATAATTAGAAAAATGTCAAATTTTACCACATTTATCAAAATTTATCACAGATTATAAAACCATATTTTACGGTTAGTTTTATTAAAATCATTTCCAAAGCGATTCGATAAAATTTACTGACCTTGTTGGTTTTCTCATAGAGTCAGAAAGACGCTAAATTTTACAATATTCAGGTAGTTTTGACATCATTTTTTTTCTCAGTGTGCTAAGCACACTGACAAACTAAATAGTAACCAACAAACCAAGGAGCAGCATTTTTCTAATCATTTGGGAAAACTCAAGAAGGTCAAAAAAAATATATTACACATGTCTAGTAACCAAAAAAATATAGCTACAAAAATTTGCAATTTTTTTTTTATTGTGCTTTGTGTTTTCATTAAAAATTTACTTTAGAAACCTTATAAGTTTAAGGAACAAAGGGCAAAAGTGGCATTATGAACTTTCAAATTTAGCAGATTGTCCTAATATATAAGATACAATAAATTTATTGCTTGTAAATTGTATACTTGAAAGGCTTTACTAGTTTCTAAAAGAAAAATCATTATAGGAAAAATCAATTTAATTAAGGCAAGGGGCATAATGTCACAAATGTCATAACTTCGGGAGAAGAACCCATATGCTCCATAATTAATTTATGAAAGCAAAACATTCTAAATTGTTACCGTTTTCCTCAGCTGTAACAATGCTTGAAGCAAACATTTCCACGATTTTGCTTACCACTCCTCCAGCTACAATCTCTTCGGTCTTTTTTTTTTTTTTTTAACAAAACTTTCTATAGCGACGTCTAAGTATGAGGTTGAACTGCATTTTTTGACTAATATCATTCGAGCAATTTCCTTAACATTGTAGTTTTTAATGACAAACTGCTATTTACATAATTTTACTTTGAAGAGAAATGCTTTCCAATAGGCTAATAACTGACTGATCATTGATAAAGTTTAGATCTACAGGTAGGTAATGTGATGTCATCTAAGACATCTTAATAATAAAAGATATTACTGAAAATAAACACACACAGAAACATACCTTTCTTTTCTTTTCCATGAACCACGATTAAATATTTGATTTCCTTTTCACTTCAATGTATTAGACAACAACTTGGCATCAATTATAACACAAGAGCAGTCGAAATACTGAACACACCGAAAGGATAAAAGAAAGAATTAAAAAAAAACATTTGTCCTATTCAAATCTTCAAACCATTTAAAACTTTTTTTCTTCTTTTTTCCAATATAATGACAGCGAGTAAATTTAATACCATAACGTTGCCATTAGAACAACACAAACGATAATAAATAACAAAACACTCATTAGTCTCGGGGAGTGAAAGTGTGTAATGTTTGACCTTTTTAAGACGACTTCCGAAAAAATGGGTAAACCAGTTGAGAACAAAGTTCAAATATCAGCAAGACACACTTTTTTTTCGTTTGTTGGTAGCTATTTTCTCCGCTTTCATAAGGTAGTAAATGGTTCGTGTTGCTAATATCCAAATTTTTTGTTAATTATTAACCTAGATTTCAGCTTTTATCATTGTAGTTAAAGCAAATTATGATTGATAAGGAAAGAGAAATAGAAAAAATACAAAAAATCCCTTGAATAAAAATTAGAGTAAAATGGACAAATTTTTTAATTTTGATACTAAATGCAACATAATTAATTGGAAGTTCTATGGTTTTAAAGTAAAATTAAGTAAAGTAATTGTAACTTGTTGCATATTTTCTCGCGAATTTTTTTTTAAAAAGTCCATCAGACAATTTTTCATTACTAAAAATAACTAATAAAGATGTTTAAAGTGACGTCACTTCACTACTACTAGCAGTAGCCAATTAGAAAGTTTTATTTTTAGTGAAATAATGCAAACAACCGGCTACCATGAGCAACCGCAATATTACAGCAAATGATTGAATGAATAATTAAGTGATAATATAGTTCAGCCTCTGGCTTGCATATATCTATTCTTGAAAATTAACTTTTCTTTTTGATAAAAAAAAAGCAATATATAATCTCTTAACTTATAAAGAGAAATCAGATATTTTATCACAAACTATATAAAAGTTTCCTAATTTGAGGTATTTTCTGTTTATACTAAATCGTTTGCAAGAGTTTTTTTTTTTTTTTGGTTTTTATGCCATAAATTTTAATATTTTTTTTAAATTCTTAATCATTGTCTTTTAGTAAATTGAATTGCTCAAATGGACAATAATAAAATTATAGAGAAAATGATTAACAAAAATTTAATATCAAACCTTGGAACTTTTAAAATCATTACAACAAAGAAAGAACTATAACAATGAGGAAAATTTTGTATATTACCTTTACTTTGAAAACAATTCTGGTTTAATTACTGTACTGTATTGTAAAAATTCGAGAATTCTTACAATTTTTATAATATTTTAGAAATTTGATATAACAATCTATTAATCGTCATTAAAATAAATGATAGCAAAGTAATCAATTGTATTTAGTGAGTAAAGAAAGAAGGGAAGAAAATTATTTTTACTCAAACAATTTCAAACAGAAATTTTAAAAAATATTGCTGCCGCTTGAGTGTTTAAGAATCAAATAATTTAAAAGCATATAAAAAGTTCTATGTCAGAATCATTCGCAAATTTGCTGCTTGCATAACATTCATCATCATTTATGTAAAACTGTCTGACAAATTTATTCTAACTTGCACAATACTGCCAATTATTTTGTAACATTTGTGAAGCAATCGTTCAATCAACTCCGAGCAATTTCTTTTTTCTTTTTTTTTTAAACATTTAATATTCAGTGTGATTTTCTCATTATTTATCATATTATGTAATAAGTTTTCGAAAACCAGATCGATACGTTCCGCAATAAGTTACCGCAGTTCACCATTCAAGTTTTCTTACTTATTTGAGTCAAAAGAAAAGAAAATGTTTCTACAAATTAATGCGTTCTTTAAAAGAGTATGCTTTTTTAGTATCTTACGTAATAATATTCTCATAAATATTTTTTGTTAATAATCTAAAACGGAAGCAATATGTAAATTAAAAGAAAATATTACTCGGTTTAATTAATAAGGGGACAAATTAATGGGAATGACAACTATATTATATTGTTCTAGAAAAAATTATGTTTTTATGTTGCTTTTATTTATTTATTTTATTTATTGACTGTTTCTTAAAAATTTAGAAAAGTTCAATGATTTATATAAATTCATTAAAATATATATATCAAAATTCTAGAATGATTTGAGAAAGGAGTATGGAAAATGCATACATGCATATGATTTCTTTAAACTCTTTAAGGGATTTTATTTTTAAAATTTCAATTTTGTATGTCTTTATTATTACTTTACTTAAGTGATTACGTTTAAACAAATGTTACTAAATGTTTTGGTAGACTTTTTTCAAAAATTTTTAATTTTTTTTTAATCTAAAGAACTGATTATTGCGACTTTTCATTAGAATGTTCGTATTAAAACACCGTGAAAAAATATGACAAAATTAAAAACATGCAAAAATTTTCCGTAGCTCTTTGGTATTAATTTCGGTAAAAATAGCAATAAAATATAGTTTAATAATCTGCGATAAAATCTGGTAAATGTGTTTAAGTTTTTAAATCTTCCATGATACCGTAGAGCATGGCATAAAAACTATTTATTCGATCAAATTTGCATTTTGATTAAATTTTAAGTTTTGTATTTATGTACTAAATGTAATAAGCGCTATAATAAATAAGCGCTGTAAATCTAAAAACCAGAATTTCTGATAAACCGATACCATATGAACGGATAAATTAGCAAATTAATAATTTAAATACTGAATGCTTTTGGTTTTCCTAACCAGAATTATATTTTATATTTTTTCACGTGAAATGTCATTACCATTCGGTAATTTTACCATATTTTTTTTTTCCTCCTTGAATGCAAAACCCACTAGAGAGTTCTACAAATATATATATATATACGAGGGTTGCTTTTTATATTTCTGGCCTTGGCAACAGTAAGTGTTGCTAGGCGACGGCAGACTATTTTAATCGAAAGTTTGATATTTTTAAACATAAATTCAGCAGTCGATTTACCATTATAGCTTCATTTGTGTTGTTGACAGTANAAAACCTTTGGTCGAACAAAAGTATTAGGCTACTAATAAGTGTGACACCAAATATACAACTATACATAATTTGCAACTATACAAAAGTTTAAATTTATCAAGCTTTTAGATATAAATGGCATATGTTTGTGTACATTTAGAAATGACTTTTAAAAAAATTATTTGATGCCTATGTTTTTCTTTAAAGAAAAGGAAAACTGGTCTTTTGGGAATGTTTTTAATTCCTACTTTGACATTCGCGTTGTAATCGAAGCAATTCAAACAAATGCTTCGTGACATTTACATTTCTCTAAAAAATCTAAAACAGAATCATTCTTTTGATTTTAGAAAATTTAACAATAACATTAGGGAAGTAATCGTTTTACTAATGTTTCTTCGCAGATAAAGAGAGAAAAAGATCACTATCATGCACGAAATCTTGTACTCGCTTCATTGAACGGAGCAAATTTGAGTTAGAAAAGAAAAACAACAGCTCTGTTAAATTGGGAATAATAGATTTTTAAAACTTATTCTATCATATTCGTTAACTATATACATTTGTTAGTTAACATTCGCAGTAATTTAGTGGAATTTATTTGACTCTAACCGTACCTTTTTGTAATTTTCTTTGCTTTAAAAAATGCATGCTGAAATTTACATTTAATAAGGTCTCATTGATTTTTTTTCTTTTCAAACGTAAACTTATAATTGTATAACACAGATTATTAAAAAATAATTATTCAAGAATATCCGATATAAGTTTTGTGTCTAGGAAATTTAGAACAAAAAAAAACAGCAAGGCAAAACAATTTTTGATTGCTTTCTTATTTTTAGGATTTTTAGAGGCAGAGAAGAAATATTAGAATCATTATATAATCGCCATTTTTTTATTTGCTCCATCTAGGTCAAGAAATTTTTGTTTTTGTTTTGATTTATCTGTTTAATAATAAAAAATAAAGTAAAACTTCAAAACCCAAAAGTATTTTATCAGCATTCTTCGCATGTCCTACCCCTCCCCTCTTATTTTCGCACATTAACCCAAAATGCTGACTAATCTAACTTTCCTAATAATGATAGCTCTAAATTTAAGCTACACTAAACATTGTTTAAAACTGTATTGACTGGGATTGAATGGGTTTTTTTATTCAATGTCCAATGTACCAGATATTAGTCCTATAATTTTAAATGTCTGAAACCCCAATTAAACATCATTCAATTTTTTTTTTCTGCTACACAAAAGTTACTAAGTCAATTATTGGAAAAATGATTTAATGTGAATTATCTTCAGTATTTTTTTGGAAAATAAGCTCAAGTTAACACGATTTGTTTATGTTAATATATCCATGCTAAGTACGTTGCTTCGGGTTTTTTATTTCAAGCAAGTTTCATATTTACTCATTTTTTTTTCAATTGTTTTATCAGCTACTTTTACCTCACAATATTTCCGAACTTGAATTCGAATATAATGAATAGTAAGTAGATAAAGCAAAGAAGGATTGCCGTTAAAATGGGAGAAAAACAAGATTAAAATTTAAACTTCAACAATTAAGGCTAAGTTCATTTCAGGAGCCTTTACTTAACCTAAGAACATCTAAGAATGTTTCAAACTTAAATTTGCTTAAATGAGTTCGGCAAAAGATAGATTCTGCTAACAACTAGTCTTAATGTAAAACTAATAGAAAACTGACCCGCTTAACATGAACACAAAAGATGCCCTTCAGTTTGTGTTCTTTTTTTCGTAATATTATAAGCCAAAGGCTTAATTTTTTTTCTGATTATTGTTTTGAACTCTTAACATGTCTCGCGGACTTACATAAACTCTTTCCTTAATGGTTTCAAAGATTTGAATTTAACAATGTAATAAAAAAAGGAAGCAATTCTTCCTTTTTTTTTATCTCTAACTCATGGACGAACTCAGCAAGCCCTCTCTTGTAGCATATTTGTTAATCCTAATTGTCTAAAAGAAAAACAATTTATTAATTACGATCGAGGTTACTGTTAAAAAAACGATGCCCATATTTCATTATGCTTACGGAGTTAATGTATGTTATAACGGATTAAGCTTTTTGTTTATTATTAGGATTGGGCATAAACAGTACGATTGTTTCAAAAATTGATTATTTTACTTAGTAAAATTATTAACAGCTTAAAAAATAAGAAATATCAAGTTATTTTTAAAATATATATGCTTTATCTATAATTAAAACAGTAAAAGAGTTTTTTCAAAAATATATATATCCCTTCTATCATGTTAGTCTCTACTCTAAAATCATTTCTAATTGGTGATAGACTGACTATATTGTTCAATTTTCATTAAAATATTTTACAATTTTATGAAACATGAGTCAACAATGTAGTCTTTTGTGTAAAAAAAATTCCAAAAAAAGACAATTTTTGACCAAATGAGGTCTTATGAAATGAAAAATGTCTTAGACTTCATAAAAACTATTGAAAAATAATGATGATTATGTTTAGGAAATAAAGAAAAATCTGCTTTGATCCCATTATGTTTAGTTCAATTTATGCGTAATTCGCCCTATCTTTGTAACCAATTAAACCGAAAACAAAATTTCGCATATCATATAAAACATTTTCGAAAAAAATATTTTTATAATTGCTTTATTTTATTTTTTAATCATTTAATTTATTAATAGTCAGAGCATTTTTGAATTGCAAAACTTACAAATTTCACCTCATTTTAAACTATGTCATTTTAAGAGAAAAAGTCTAAAAATATCTAAGTCGAAAATAAGGTATCTAGAATCAAAGTCTAAAATGATGTGTGCTAATTTAGAAAAAGTACATTTTTGTGTATTTCAAAACTTACACTGACTGCACTAATTAACTAACATGATCAAAATTTGGCAATCGAACAATTAAGATTGCATCCGAATCCGTGAAACTCTTATCAATACTATCAATAGATCAAAAGCAATGAATTGAGAAAATTTATTCAATACACATGAGATATAGAACTTTTTCCCCGATCCTTATTTCTCAAGTCAATCTATACACCAGATTAGTGCACTACACTATTTGTAATGTGTTTAGAGGCAGTTAGTTTTAAACTAGATGTTAGCACTCTTAGACTTGTATATTTGCTATTAACCCAAAAATTTTAAAAAAATACATATATTGTACTCTTAGTTTTATGCAATTTTCTTGAATAAATAAATACTCACTTTTATGACAGTTTTTTTAATTAGTTGACCATTAAGAGGTTAAAAATATATCGAGAAATAACAGTGGTTCTTTTTTTATGAGGACATAGAAACCATATATTTTCCGTTTTGCCAGTTTGCCAGTAGAGATTTAGGTAGTCTCTTGTTTTAACTATAACAAAAGGTTTTCAAGACCTGTACCAAGTGGAGGGTTTCTCAGGCATCTTCTGTTCAACTGTATCGGTACGAGTTTTTTTTTTTTTTTTTTTCAGAACTATCTATCTTTGGTCTTTTGGAAAGTATACTGACTTGTGGACTTCATCTAAATTTAGATAGACCATTTCAGAGATCAGAAAGAAAAACAAAAAATTTAAAAAGGTAATACGTTTGCGGCAGCTAATGTACTAAAGTGTATTAACATAAGTTAATACATTTTTTAACGTAGTTTCAATCCATTTTTGTACATTTCAATGAGGTTCAGTTACAGCAAAAGCATTCATTTACTACTACTGAATGAAAACTTATTAAGAACTATTAAAAAACTCTACCAAAATAAAATAGGTTTCGATTTATCAGTACTTCGGAATTAACGAAACTCGAAATAGCGCTGAGTTTTATAACTTTACCACTTCAGGAAAAAAAATCTTTTATGCAGTGTAATTTACTTCAATAAAGCATTAGTTTCGGTAACGATTTGAAGCTTAAAATGTTTCCAAAACTTCTGTAATGCTATTTTTCTTTTGTTGAATGACGTGCGTTAGGTTATTTGCAATATCTGATTTTTTTTTCTCATTTTGGAAAAAAGTCTTCATGATGAAATGGGTTCTTTTGTTTCGCTACAACCATTTTAAAAGAATTTATATAATAGTTGTAACCACATCCTCTCTTTACAAATTATGAATTAAAGAAGAGTACGTCTGCATCCTCCCATTCTAACGCATTTCTTTTTGTTAGAATTAACCATGAAAGTGTGCTACATGCATTTTGAAATAACTTGGCACTTTTCCATTTTTTGTAGTAGACACTTTATCTCGAAACAAATATAAAGTCATTGGATAAACTTGGATTTCAAATAAATATATAGATTTTTTTCTCTTTTTAAAGTTGGTGATATTATTAAGAAAAGTTAAATAATATTTTTTTAAATGTTAATTATGAATCACTCGGGATTATGGCCATTATTTTATCCCTATTTGGCTAGTTTCCGAACAACTGTAATTTTTTGAAATTCCTGGTTTTCACTTGATTATTATTTTCATTGAGTTCTAATGAAACACAGATACATATTTTGAAAGTATCAAAACTTTATGGGATCGTAAAAATTTTCATGCTTTTCATAAATTATTTCTTAGAAAAAAAAGCGGCATGACAAGTTTGCTGAAGTGTATCAAAACATTCGAATTTTCATTGTCATCATTGAAGGATACAAAATAAGTTCGCATTGCTTTAATCATTCAAACTATCTATAAATAACATACTTAGAAAAAACTATCTTATTATTCCAATAGGTTTTTTATTCAGAATATGTGGCTTCCTTTGTAGTTGCAGTTGTGTTAAGTAGTGTCAATGAGCTATTAGCTACGATTAAAGAAACATCCCTGAGGCCATAACAATTTTGATCCTCTGCAGAGAAGACTTCTCCCTCGCTTTGGTAGCCCGATAGTCTTCTTGCAGATTGGTCAAAATAATCACGCAATCGCGCACTGACCGCTCCCAGTAATGCCTGGGTAAATTATAACTTAGATTAGAACTGGGTAGGTTAGAGCTTTGGTAGATTTAATATAACATTAAAATAATTGTGCCAGGTAATATGGTTAAGTAATAAGAAAGAAGTAACGCAGCATGCAATATAAAGAGAATAAAGGCCAGTAGCGAGTGTAAGCAAATAATAAGAATACGTTACGTAATAATCGAAAGGAAATTCTGACAACAGTCCTAAATGAGTGAAAAAGTATTAGACACAGAGAATAGAGGGAACGGTGGTCTAGAGTGAGTAGTTTGTGACGATATAATTATTAAAGGTCTTAACAGAAGTAAATAGAGCAAAAACATAATTACAAAAGTCTCATGAATATAACAGAATAATAAGTGAAACTCAAGAGCAATAGTGAGAATGCCGAGTGTATGGTCAGAATTTATGCAGATACTATTATTAGCTGATGAAACACTTATTATTAGCCTTAAAAGAACTCAAACTGAAAGTTCCAACGCAATAAATTAGCAATTTTAGTCAAAAGTAATAACGAGGCCGGTGGTCGGCATCGGAACGATTAAATAAGTTTGTGAAAAAATTATAATAACAAAAGCTGAGAGAGAGAAAAATAAATCAGGAATGAGGAAAAAGCTGATTAATCTGGTTAATTTCGGCTGAGCAAGGACGAACAGAGTTTTTATTAGATATATTGTTAATTTAGCGAAAATTAAAAAGTTTAATAGAGAAGATTGAAAGAAAATATATACTACTTGTGTAACATATTTGTTCATGTGTCTTACGATCAGTTAGCTCACTGTGAGAGCCAAATATGTGGTGGCATTTTTTTTTTAAATCAGTGGTACTTAAAGTATTGGTGTAATTTACAGACCGTCTTTTTCCAGAGTTACTGCAATGTTTTTCATAGAATAGTTAATTGAAAAATCCTGTTTTAGAATAGAGTTCTGAATTTTACAGAACCACACAGTTTCAGTCACTACGCTACTGGATAATTCAGTTAAAATTCTCTTTGGTTTTTTGAATAATAGAATTTTATCGAGAGGAATTAAAACTTTTTTCCTCCAAAGAAAAACTTTTGGTGAATGCATGTGCTGCCCTCTCGTGTTGAACTAATGAACAATTAAATGGTAGATTTATATCGCTTTGTAGTATTTGTGAATTAGCTCGTTCTAAATAATTTTTGTTTATTTAGCGAATTACTCCAAATTTCTTCAGTCACACCTAGTAAACCTAAATAATCTAATTTCCTTATTTAAAAAAAAAAACAATCTGTAACTATCCAATTCCTAAAGATTGCGTAATTATACAACAAATACATTTGCACAACCTAACCATAATTTGTACGACTAACATAATTTTTTTCTCATGCTGTGATAACAGCTACTCCTCTAACAAAAAGGCACAGCAAATATAAACTTACTCATTTATTCTATCTCATATAGAAGCTGTTGCAGCATCACGGATTTTACGCGTAAAGCTGTAGAGAATAAATCCAAACATTTTTAAAAAAACAGATCAAATAAATTAAAATTTTATTTATTACGTATAATTTCCGTGATTCTTTCCAACAACGAAATATTCATTAACAATAAAGATTATTAGAAACAAACAATTAAAAAACACATAAAGTTACAAAAATTTCTTGCTGTATTCAATAAATAAATGGGATTCTGCAAAATGTTCAAGAAAAATTAATGTTTCAAGACATAAAATAAAGTATAATACTAATTAATTTTTCAACAAGGTTTTTATACAGGTATGATAATTGATAACAGATCAGTTAATTCTAACAACGTAATGTTTAAAATGTGTGAATTGACAATTAAAATACGGAGTTAAAAATTTAAATGTATTAATTTATAATAACTTGAATATATAAATTTAAAATACAATAATTACTAATTAATAATTACTTCACCAAAAAAAAATTATCAAGTTACAGACTAAAATGCTGTATTTAAAATTTTTAGATTCGTTATGATTGAAATTTATAGAGCTATAATTAACAGTTTCAGCTAAATTTTTATTAGTTTTTTTAAACATTTTTATAAATAATATATCACATGTTTGAAATAACAGTTTTGGGAGCGTTAATAGAAAAGATTTCTTATTTTAGTCCTATTTAACTAACAACATTTATTTATATGCTATTTGACTTTAGGTTTTGCAGTTTTCAAATGATATAAGTGCAAGTATTCTCAAATTCACGAGAAATGTTACAAAAAAATTTAGCCATTCAGCTTTTCAATTGTTGCATGGTTTAATAATAGTAAAAATATGTGTACCCTCAATGAAGTATACTAATAATATTCACTGGATATAAAGAAATTATAATTTTATATTATAAGTTAAAAATCTATATCATTTACTTTATGTTATTTCAAATATTTAACATGCAGCTGTAATAGACCCGATCTGTTGCAGCAAACATTTAATTTCAGAAGGCGTTAATGCACGAAGAAAAAAAAGTATGGCAAAAACTACCGGAATATGATATAATTGACCGTGTTTCTGACTCTATGGGAACACCAAAAAGCTCCATATTTTTTACCGAAGCGATTTTGTAATGAGTTTGGTGAAATNACGCGTAAAGCTGTAGAGAATAAATCCAAACATTTTTAAAAAAACAGATCAAATAAATTAAAATTTTATTTATTACGTATAATTTCCGTGATTCTTTCCAACAACGAAATATTCATTAACAATAAAGATTATTAGAAACAAACAATTAAAAAACACATAAAGTTACAAAAATTTCTTGCTGTATTCAATAAATGAATGGGATTTTGCAAAATGTTCAAGAAAAATTAATGTTTCAAAACATAAAATAAAGTATAATACTAATTAATTTTTCAACAAGGTTTTTATACAGGTATGATAATTGATAACAGATCAGTTAATTCTAACAACGTAATGTTTAAAATGTGTGAATTGACAATTAAAATACGGAGTTAAAAATTTAAATGTATTAATTTATAATAACTTGAATATATAAATTTAAAATACAATAATTACTAATTAATAATTACTTCACCAAAAAAAAATTATCAAGTTACAGACTAAAATGCTGTATTTAAAATTTTTAGATTCGTTATGATTGAAATTTATAAAGCTATAATTAACAGTTTTAGCTAAATTTTTATTAGTTTTATTTTAACATTTTTATAAATAATATATCACATGTTTGAAATTGCAGTTTTGAGAAAATTAATGAAAAATATTTCTTATTTTAGTCCTATTTAACTAACAACATTTATTTATATACTATTTGACTTTAGATTTTGCCGTTTTCAAAAGATAAAAGTACAAGTATTCTCAAATTCACAAAAATGTTACTAAAAATTTAGCCATTCAGCTTTTCAATTGTTGTATGGTTAATAGTAAAAATATGTACCCTCAATGAAGTATTATAATAATATTCATTGCATATAAAGAAATTATAAGTTTATATTATAAGTTTAAAATTTGTATCATTTACTTTATGTTATTTCGAATATTTAACATGCAGCTGTAATAGACCAGATCTGTTGAAACAAACATTCAATTTCAGAAGGCGTTAATGCAAGAAGAAGAAAAGTATGGCAAAAAATACCAGAATATGATATAATTGACCGCACTTCTGACTCTATGGGAACACCAAAAGGCTCCATATATTTTACCGAAGCGATTTTGTAATGAGTTCGGTGAAATTAACAATAAAATATTACAGTTTCATAATATGAGATAAAATTTCATAAAGGAGGTTAAATGTTTTATCATGATTTGGTCTATTTAGTTCTGTATTTCTTTTTTCTAAATGCGTGGTTTACCACACATTTAGAAAAACAATATAAGAGCTTAAGATCATTTTTTCAAAGATTATCAAAGATTATTTTGAAAACCAGTACTTCCGGTAAACCGTTACCATATAAATTAACAAATGAATAGTTTATAAACCCTTTATTTATTACCAGAATTATAGTTTTTTTTTACCAGAAATGTCTTAACCAAATAGTACTAAAATTTAAATATTTTAAAATTAAAATTTTAAAATATTTAATTATTAAAATTAAAATTTTTCTTTCTCCATGTGTTAGGAATGACGTCTTAGCAAGTATATTTATTGACTAATGCCCAAGATACTATGAACTATGATACTTATAGTAGAATAAAAGAAACACATATTTTTCATTCCACTTTCTGAAAATGTTTAGATTCTTTTGGCAGAGTGTCAATACTTTCACATAAATTTTCTTTTTTGATCGACTGCAATGAAGTTGCCTGCAAACAAAAAGTAAATGCATTTTTAAAGATCTATAAATGATAGCAACAAGTGTCAAAATCAAGTCTACTTTTTCGTTCAATTTCTCACCATTTAAAAATTCAATTACAAAAAATAAGTAAAATTTACGTTTTTTTATATTTAAAGAGATAAACTTTAAAACAATTGCATTGTATTATTTTTTTGAAACAATTGCGCTCTTGTATTATTCAATAAGAATTTATAAGTCGATGCTAAATTATAAACAGAACTTGGTTAAAATGTAGAACACGGTTTCTAGTCACTATGGCGTAGAAAATTCATTAAAATATAAAAGCTCACTTAATTAATCTTCATAGTAGAGACATATTCTACAACTTTGAACAACATTTATCTAATTATTATTGTAATTCTATCCGATATTCATAATTTTAAATACCTTTGTAGTTTTTGAAAGAGGTATATCTCATAATAATTATATTTCAATTTAGTTTAATAGTACAATAATGTTGAAACTATTTTTCTCAGATTGCAGCTACCCCCTATATTTTGGGGGTCAGAAATCCAAATCCGACAACAACAAAAAAACTCATGTTTATACAGAGAAAGTGCGTTTTTGTGTCTAATTTCGTAACTTAAAATATCGTGTGCACTAATGACTTGCATATTTGAAGAACCATTTCGAACCCTTCGAGCCATTAAGATTTAGTTCTAGAACGTGAGGACCCGATCATTAGATCAAAAGTTATTATGAGTGATCCATTTATTTATTTGTTTATTTTATTTATTNTTTTTTTTTTTTTTTTTTTTTTTTTTTTTTTTTTTTTTTTTTTTTTTTTTTTTTTTTTGCAAACTGTACATAAAAATAAGCGGTTTTTTTCCGTTTTGCTGATAATTTATTATCTCTCCAAATCTTTAAATTATTTAAAACTTAGTAATCAAGACGGAGATGCGGACTGGAATGTCAAACCATTAGAACTGAAATAGCATCACAAGAGTCTTTTAAATTTGCTCTAAGGTGTCCTAGTATTGTAAAGGTGGTAAAGTTGTAAGTGTGTATATTTTTTCAATTATAACACAGAAATTTGCCTTCGAGTCTTATAACTGATTCGGAAATTTTTCTAGAATTAACCTGTCTTTGAAAATTACACACAAACTGAACAAATCTCTCCCTTCTTTGTTTCGTTTTTACAAATCGCCGATTATTTTAAGGGATATCCGGTACATCAAAGAGGATTATATGTCGAGGATCTTATACTACGTAAAAACTAAGTATTTGTGTACAAAACAATCTCCTAAAAATGCAAATTTATTAAACTTCAGTTTTATCCGTGCAAAAATAAAATTTCCGATGAAAGCATCAAAAATCTTTTTTAAAGATTTGTTTCATTATGATCGTTACGTTGGTATTTGCCAAGTTCTTTAAAAAAAATATCGAAATTGTAAACGTTCAATGAAAGTAATATCATGCTTTTTTTAAATTTTCAAAATTTTGGGGCAAAATAAACATATTTTACGCGTTGCAAATAAATTTAAAATTCTTCATTGTAATAAATACTTGAGAAAAAATGTGCTGAAATATCTCCAAAACAAATAATAGTCGAATTTGAAAACCCGTGTATTCGAATTGAAACAGCATAAACTCCTTTTTAAGCAAACTGCATAATCTCAGAAGCGTCGTAAAGCTATAAATATGTGAGAGAGAGACTGCGGGCGAGATTCGTACCAATAAGGACTCCAAATTCGCAGTTAGACGCTCTAACACCCATGGTTATTCATCCTAAACTAGGAAGAGTTAGAAAGCTTTATATAGATGTAATGTCGCATTTTGACATATTTATTGCCACCTTCAATGGTACAACGGATGGCAATGTGGAAATTATAGCTCCAATAACTTAGTCAGATGATCTGAAATTTTAATTGCGCATATTGTTTATTTCTTAAAAATTATTAAGCGATAGGTCATAATGTGACTATATAAAGCTTCCGAACTCCCCCTGGACTTGAGTGTACAACTATGACGGTTAGAATATAGTACTACGAACCCCGAGATATTTTGTTCGAATCCTACCGGCAGCCAACGAATATCTCACACATTTGCTTCCAACGCATCACTATAAGCATTTTGCTCAAAATGCTTAGTGCTGCTTTAGTTTTGAATACATGGGGCTTTCAAATGTTATTCATTTTGATGCACTTTTTTAGAAATGAAAACTTTTCTTACGTGAGTTAAACCACTGTCTGATGATTTCACAAATTTAACATTGAATACGTGTTTATAAAACCAAACAGCTAAAGGTGTTATCAATCTTTCATCCACGGGTTTTCCTCTCTGGCAGCCTGTGAACAAAAATAAAATCGAAACTTCAGATTCCTTCGAATTGTTTATTTATATTTTAAAAAAACATTCCCTAAGTAATATTAATCGCATAGAATCATATCCCAACTGCAAATTTAAATTGTAATGATGGTAAGAAACATGAAACAGACGTAGTTAAATTTTTGTAGTATTTTTTCCATTTTTTAAAGCATATTCGTTGCATGTTTTTTGTTTAAAAAATAATCCTGATTAAAAATCTCCACACTTTTACTAGTTCATACACTTTGTTGATACATTTAGATAGAATATTAACCTGCGCTAAGAAGCATCTTCCTATTTTGTAATTTATATTACAATTTTAATGAATTTGTTTATTTATTAATTTACTTTAAAAAAAACTTCTTTCGACAGAACATCAGTATGCCTGTCAAAAATAGTGGATCGTTTTATTTGATTAGTAAAAATAACTATTGACAATTTGTAAAACTTTTAAGGATTTTATCTCAAAAATGTAAAGCAATAAAATTATTCACTTTCCAATTTTAAGTATTTTCGCACTGAACATTTGGCTGTTTTCCGATATATTGAAATTTAATTTGATTATTTTTTGAAATGATGAAGATCTATTTGGATGATGCTGAAAATATTTCTTAATATGAGATACCCTGAAACGAACATATTTATTAAAAATTTAAAAACAGATAATCGTATAATACTTATAAATCTTTTTTTTTCATAGCCATAGTTGAACAGCAGGCCCAATTTTGGGTTTGCGATTACTAATGTTCAGCTCTGTCGATTTGTAATTTTGAAACCAATCCAGAAGACAAGGGAACTCCAGGATCAAATATTGGGAGAAATTTTACCATCGTGGAAGACTTCTTGATGCAACTAATCCGCATTTGCATAACATGGAGAGGAAAGCCAGGAAAACCTCTCACGGTTGGCATGACGGCAAGGGGACTCTAATCCATGATCCGCCTACAACTGAGAATGTTTTTACGTCTGCACTGTGGTCGGTGCGAGCCGGGTGCGGGATTCGTAGCGACCAACCATCGCTGGGGTACGGATCCGGTTCACCTTATTGGAAGGCGAATGCTCTATACCTTGTGCAACCACGGCTTCTTAGAAACCTTTAAACCATGAAAAAACTCTGATTGCAGAATTCTAATGATCTGATAATGCCATTAAAAATCAAAAGAGAATCTCAAATTCTATTTGGGAGACACTGTTGTATTTGATATGTTTCGTAAGGAACTACAGAATAGAATAAATATTCAACATCAGTGTATTTGTGAATGTTAAATGAAGATGATGAAAAACTTATTTCCAGCTTTCTCCTCTTTTCCAATCATCTTTGATAGCTAAATTAAGCTAAAAGCTCTCATTAAGCTCCCTTGGCTAAATTAAATGAAATTAAAAAAGTGTTGAACCATATGAAGGGGAACCAGGCCTCCTTTTGGAGAAATGCATGCATTGTTTTAAATTCTTTTTTATACTGAATAATTTCAAAAATAAAAATTCTCACAGTCATTTCTTGAAAATATTTGAAATTTAAAGTTATAAGAAAATCATGCCCATTTTTTTTCTTCAAAACTAAAAACTTTCTCTTTCAATAGTAAAATGTATGTATTTACTTTAAATAAAAATGTTTATAACATAATTTATCTTCAGAATTATAGCATTAAAAAAATTTGAAAAAAAAAACAATAGAAAAAATTTTAAAATTTTAATTTTTCTTTAATTATCTACGTGATATGCATAAACCATTTTTGGTTTACACCTAGCATGAAGACATATTAATGTAAATCATTTTATACATACATTTTCCAAAATTCATGCAGTTTTCTTTAATGGGATTTGTTATAGATTGTTTTAAAGTTGGAAAAAAACATGAAAAATTATCATGAAAATAAAAAAGATTTTTCAAAGTTTTAGCATAATTTATAGTTCAAAACATGGGGGGAAATGAAACCAAATCATATTTCACTCTTTAAATGAGATACGAATACAAATTTTTCACCTTTCAGCGAAAGATAGTGAAATACATTTATTTTTTGTTATTATTAAAAAAACGCTCATGATTTTTATAGTTTATATATTCTCGACCCTTTTAATATGGATCCTTGAATCAAGGACTTTCTTAAAATTCCAACATTTTTAATGATATCTAAAACATTTGACTAAATCCCTTACCTGTAATAAAACTAACAAGTAAACCAATGACGAAAACTGTGCAAAATCCAATCACACACAGGTATAAATATGATAGCCGGAAAACATAACTTATATCCTCGCTGAAAAAAAAATAATTTTAGTAAGTGCAGATATAAGTTCTATCATTTGTCTCACATTTAAAATAGGATTAAATGTATACACGATTTTTTTTCTGTTTTAACATGTCACAAGATTTGTAAATAGAATTAAATATTCAGCTAATAAATGTATGTAAACCATTTTTCACAAAGATTCATTTAGAAAGAAATAAAAAATTTTACGCTACATTCAAAAAATTCTATACATGAAAATATCCGTTACTTGTTTTTTTCTTGGTGAGAAAAATGAGAATAACTTGTCGCATTAATTCCCGTAATGTTGTAGTACAAATCTGGGCAACCTTCATATGACACTGGATCTTCTGGTATGTATACTGGATTGAGGAACTGACCAATACCAAACCACATAGACGTTGCGAAACCACTTAGAAGACCAATGCCTGCGCCCTTAAAATAAAATAGGTATTAAATAAATAATTAAAAGAAATTGAAGGAGTAAGATATTACTTGATCAGAAGCTTCATTTGCTTCAAAAAATATAAACTGGAAATAACAATCTACTACTTTCAAGCACTCAATAACAGACGCGCAGAAATAAGACGTGAAACAAGTCTTGAAAATGGGTGATTGTATTTGAGCGCTTGAAACGTGTCTACTGTTATTTCCAATTTTTAGAAGCTAATGAAGTTTTTAATCAAGTAAAAATAAGCAGTACTATATTTTTTAGTGCACATAAACATAAGCAGGTTTGAAATTATCTTAATCCGAAGGAAAATGAATTATGTCCTTCAAGGGCAAAAATTCAGAATTCAACATTTAAGAATCATCAGTAAAAATAATTACATTTTTAATATTTATTTTTATTTTAGTTATGCGTGATTGAGAGACTTTAAAGTGCTTTGAGAATTTTCAATTTAAGTGGAGAATACGATCATTAAATTAGATAAATAATAATACTCCGTCCTCTGCTACGTAAAAGATGAACGTAAAACGCGAAAGTTAAAATATTAGCTTGTTGTTAAGCCGTCAATGGTCTCTTACGACAGAAAAAAATTTTATTGTTGTATATTGTAAGACTTAGTTGAACCTAACCAAAGTTGAACCAAAGTTATAAAGTTAGTTAAACCAAAATTGACCGACAACTTTCCTGTTTTCAATTAAACTTCTCTACACATACCTTTTCAAATTGCATTGTATCTAAATCGGGAGAAAAAAATTATTAGTTGTATTTTAAATAGATATCTTTAAATCAGCACGTTTTTCCTAAACCTTAATATAAAACTAAAACCGTTTATTCCGTGCAAACGAAATAATTCAAAGCAAAGGAAAGCAATTTTATTTTATAATTTCATAACCGTCGTAGAACATCGGACCAATTTTTTGAATTTACTACTGCCATTGATCAACTCCGTAGCCTTGTAATTTTGAACCCAATCCAGAAGACAATGCATCTCCTGGATCATGTATTGAAAGAATTTTACTTTTGATGGATTTTTGGAGGACTTTATGATGGAACTAACCTCAAAACCAAATGGAGAGGAAAACCACTAAAACCCTCCTCTGTTAGCCTAACGACAAAGGAACTGAGAATATTTTACATTAGCACTGTGGTCTTTGCGAGCCGGGTGCGGAATTCGTATCGAAAAGTCATCGCTGGGATTCGAGCCCGGGTTACCTCATTAGGAGGCAAGTGCTGTATCTCCTGAACCACTACAGCTTTGTTTCTATTCTGCTATTGATTTTAACTAAAGACTTATGATATTTTTCCTACTACAATAACAATGAGTACCATCCGGCATTAACAGGAAGATACGTTATCAGCAACCATTAATAATGTAAACTATTTTTTTCCTTATAAATAAAATTATAGGTATTACGTTCTTAAAGGTAGAAAATGAATTGAAAATCTATAAAAAAAAAAGAAAATATTAATGGTCTTACCAAAAAAAGAAAAAAAGAAAAAACATGTCAAATGTTTTATAATAATAAGTTTGAAACCGTTTTGAAGTATTAAGTTATATTAGAGTCATACTCTGATGCAGAAACTCATTTACGCAATTTCAAATTAAATTCAGAATTAATGCATTATATGTTACGCATTCTATGTTTTTTATTTTACTTAAGTGTTTTTAACAGCATTGTCATGTTAATAAAAGAGAAAAAATATTTATATTAAAAAACTACATGAATATTTAAAAAGAAAACCGCAATGCTTTTTGTTGTTCAATATAATTATTAAATAATTTCATTAAGAAACAAAATTTTTTGCAAAAAAAAATTTACCTTGTTATGGTCCACGGGCCATACTGAGGTTAAAATTACCACGCCACTCGGAACCACGATGATTCAGTGATCAAAATTTACTATAATTAAACGTCTAAATAAGTTAATTTGAAAGTTCAAACTTATTTGTCGAAATAAGCTTTCAAATACTAATGTTTCTTCCTGAGCTGTCATAAGGTTCGATTCCTATTGGCGGCTTGAAGAGCACCCAACTTCCGATCGATGGGTCGGATAAGTTCTGCCGGCTAGATCGCAACGCTAACCCCGTTGTTACCATTTTCTTGAAATTGCAGTACTTTAACATCCACTACTCCCAGCCCTTACGATGGACTGTTGAGGGAATGCTTTAATTTCCAACGGGAAAAGTGGAAAAAATGTCTTTATATCTCTAAATGCAGGATGCTTTCTAAAGTAAGCTTTACACTATCCATAACTGTAGCTCTACATTTCTTTGGTTTAATCTAGATTAATTTTGATTTAATGTTGATATAATCTACACTAGTAGGTTTAGCTAGACGTTTCTTCCTCTAATTAGAAAATGTGCTGCACTAATGAGTGCTGCAAGTCTCGTGTTCCATTGCCTATTGCCATCTTTGTCATAACCCCATTACCATCATTGTCATGAAATTGTAGAACCTTAACATCCATTAATTTTGATAATTCTTGATTAATCGTGATATAATCTGCATTAATTAGGTTTAGATAGATGTTTTCTCCACAGATTAGAAAATGTAGGCTCATTACTAATAAGTGCTGCAAGTCTCGTATTCCATTGCCTATTGCCATCATTGTCATGATAATGTAGAACCTTAACATCCATTACACCCTGTGCTCATGAAAGGGGGGTTGAAGGAATGCTTTAATTTTTCGGCTGGAAAAGTGGAAAAATTGTCTTTTATTCTCTAAATGCAGGATGTGTTACAAAGTAAGTTTTACAATGTTCATAGCTATAGTTAAACATTTCTTTAACTTGATCTAAATTAATTTTGATTTAATCTTGATATGATTGATAGGTTTAGCTGGGTCTTTCTTTCACAGATTAAAAAATTTGAGCACTTCACTAATAAGTTCTTCAAGTCTGGTATCCCATTCCCGCAGAAGTACCAATTCAACCTTGCCTTTTTCTTAAAAACTCTGTATGGTCAATAAAATAAAAAAGTATCTCAATATAATGTCAAATGTTGTTTCATATAGAAATTTCCTTTCGACTTTTTTTCCTAGACTACTATAAAACTATAATTAGGATATAATATCTATATTTATAAGGTAACTATAATATAAGCTAAGAATTATCTTCAGGTTAACTACTTTATCGGTAAGCAGACTACGTTAATGCGAAAAGTTTAAATAGTTAATAGTTTGAACAGTTTTTTAAAATGTAAAATAGGTTATAAATATTTGTAGAGCAGTCAACATTTACCCATGCATTTACGAATGGGAAAAACATTCCTAATGTAAAAATTCCCAACATTGGTCCTCCCACAATTCCGTGCACAAGCATAGCAGCCTAGAAAAAAATTAGGATAAATTAAATAAATAACCAATTATAACAACTAATAGCTAAATTATAAGCAATAGTTATAAAAAGTAATTTTAAATCTAAATTTGAAAAGCAATGAGAAGCATTCATTTAAGTTATTCTACTCACATTATTCCTTAATTTGTGAAAATTAGGTAACTGGTGATTGCTCACTTTCATTTCAGTCACTTATATAAAAACTATTGCGATTGAATATCGCTCATGAAAAGTGTGAGATAATGAGTGAGGAATGAGAAAGTAGTGGAAAATCTTCGTGTATTAACTGTAGCTTACGTCTTTTGAAATTACTTAAGCTATTGGAAGTTTAACTCCCACTGCGGACACCACATATACATACTCTTTTCTCTAAATCATGAGGATTTTCCGCTCTTTATTCTCGCTTCTTACATCAATTTAAATTGCCGTTTGTTATTCCAACAGAAATTTATTAAAAAAAAATACATGGAATTGTTAACATTCCAACAAATAATTTCTACAGAATATTTAAACAATTATGCAAATTTAAATAATTTAACTAAGAGAGAAATAAAAATCTTCTGTATTATTATATTTTTATATAATTTCAACACTATAAAAACTGTATTTTTCGAATCAATATATCGAACAGAATGGAATGACATATATCCAGTGTGTTTTTCTGTGTTCCATACAAAAAGTGTTTTTCTTTTCACATTTTAGGATGAAAGCTGTTTGTCATGGTTTCAATTTTTTGATTCGCTTTTGAAACGTATAAGTACTGTGTGACTCTATACATTTATATACCCTCTTATTGTTCTGGTAAAAAAATTAACAAAAAGGCACTAGCTCAAACAGAGACGAAATCGTCTGATTGGCTTCACAAAGTGAGAGTTAAAGATAAAACCCTAAATTATTTGCTTTTTGGGTTGGACCAAGATGAGCTATAAAGTCGATTTAAATAAATAACCAAACATTTCTATAAAAACTTTCAAAAAATAACATATTTAATTAAAAC
This sequence comes from Parasteatoda tepidariorum, assembly GCF_043381705.1. Classification (NCBI taxonomy): domain Eukaryota; kingdom Metazoa; phylum Arthropoda; class Arachnida; order Araneae; family Theridiidae; genus Parasteatoda; species Parasteatoda tepidariorum. The sequence continues at coordinate 70,063,198 of NC_092206.1, forward strand.
AAAACAATCAAACAATATCAGAATGCGTGAAAATATGTCTCCGATGAATTTTCTTACAAGAATTGAAAAGTTTTTTCTTTCTTTGCAAGTTTCTCCTAAACATTTGAAGATTTGTTTTCATTTAGGCAAATTATGTGGCTTTTATAAAATACTTAATATTAAATGTATCTTCAATTCATTTGTTATCTTGTATTTTACTAGTTACTATTGGAATTTTTTTTTCAAAAATTGCTTCCAACTAATTCTATTTGATTCGAGTTTTACTTGAAATCCCTATCTCACCATATTTTAATTTTGCAAAAAATTTTCAATAAATGCTTATTGTAGAAAAATATTTAAAAATAACTTCTTTTGTATACTTAATTATAGCGTGATGTAACTGTATAGAATTGTTAAATTTTATCTTACTTGTAGAATACTGGTCACTTTGTGTACAACAAAAGTGAAAGCAATGGTCAAAAGCCCGAAACTCAAACCTAAAATATCAAAAAAAAATTTACAAATTGTATTTTATTCAATATTTTATTCTACAATTTTCTGAATGTTTTTTTTTTGTCAAATCCTTATTTTCTTAAATAATTTAAGTAGATTTAAAAAATTATCGAAGGAGGAGGAATTGTAAGCAATAAGTAGAAATAGAAATCATTCGAAATAACTTAATAATTTATTTTTTTACGGGGAAAATAAAGTAGTAAGAGAAGCTATTCATCTAAAACTAGATCAAGAATGTATTATTTTTTATAAAATTTCATACTCATGTTTAATCTATGCATCTTATAAATATTCTTTTACTAAGATATCCTTAAAATGATTAAATTTTAATTACTGATCTTCTGACTAAACTTTTTGGGGTCATATTTTCCAAATTACAACCCTTTTTACCATTGAAGTAGGAAATTAGCATGCTATGATGCGTCATTGCAGCGGCCACTATATAAAACTTCCTAACTCTCTCTGATCTGGAGTGTACAACTACAGTGTACAATTATCTCCTGCTACGAATCCAGAGGTCCTTATTCAAATCCTACTGTAAGCCAACGAACATCTCCCCCTCCCCCAAGCATTTCTCGCTCGACATAATTTTTAAGGCTATGCATAGTACACAAAATGATGCTTCAAAGCTGAATATATAAGGTTTTCAAATTATACTATTATTAGTTTCGGAGCCATTTTGACTTATTTTTTCTCAACTTTATGAAACTCTTTTTTTTTCAGTGTTTTCTTGCTCTTTATTAAATGGCTTTCGCTAATTTAACTACGCCATATAATTAAAGATATCTTATTTTATTGTGCTTATTAAAGGAAATTCAGAAAACTTGCATACATTCGAATTTTGGAGAGGCCTAACCTTTTGGTTTATCTTATTATCATAGTTTAAAATATTTAAAAGCAAAAATAAGCATAACATTCTGTTTTACGTCATTGTTACTTCTCCAGTTAATCATATATTGTTAAAAAAAGTTTCGTGTTGCGTTGATAATAACGTTTAAATTTATAACATTTCCTTCAATTTTAAAAAGTGGTACGAAACCAACGTGACTGTCATAAATATCCCCCTCAAGTAAAAAGTACCAAGTGAGGTGTTTCTTTATCATTTATATAAAAGATACGTTTCAGAAGAATGTTATCCCATTAAAAAACTAGATAATACATTTTTTAACTTGTAACAATTTTGTAAATATTGAAAAATTATGTTAAATTGAAAGCAAATAAAACTTTGTGAATGCACTGGCTATCATAAATTAAAGAAAAATCATAAAAAGGACTTTAACTAAAGAAATTTAATGAAACTAGCACACAATAATGTGCAAATAATAATGTATCAAAAAGGCAGAAAAATATTAACCAGACAATTGTGATGTCACAGGAATTAGCATATGTATGAAATGAATAAATCAGATGTGTCAGTTCGGAATAGAAAAAGTACCTTCAGTATGAAGTATGATCATTTCTACCAGCAATACAGCACATGTGTGATGCTTTCACTTACACCGAAGAGCCATTACATTATGACCACCCTGCTAATAATATGTAGGGCCACCTTTAGCCCTCAAAACTGCTAGCAACCGCCGTGGCATTGATTCCACAAGGTGCTGATAGGTAATCTGAGGTATCTGGTACCAAGCGCTCACCAACTGGTTCTGCAATTCCCTCACATTGAAATTTGGTTTTCCAAGTTGGACCACTAATGCTCAATTGGATTAAGGTTAGGTGAATTTGGGGGCCAAGACATGACATGAAAGTCACTAGAATGTTCCTCGACGATTCGACCCTTATGACATGGTGCATTATCCTGTTCGTGAACACTATCCCCCGCAGAAAAAAACTGCTGCCATGAATGGGTGAACCTGGTCTGCAACTATGTTCAAGTAGCTTACGGACGTCAGGGATTGTTCTATGAGGATTATAGGTCCTAATGTGCCCCCATGAAGACATTGTTTCTGGGCGAGCAACCATGAAAACCAGGGCGAGCCCATTGTTATAGATGGAGGGTGGTCATAATGTAATGGCTCTTCGCTGTATGTGATCTACTAGTTTAGTTGGAAGTGTGGGCCATTCTTTCTGCAAAGCAGTTTCAGCATTGACCGTTCCACGTCGAACGTCTGTGCGTCCACCCACAGGTCTTTGCATCCAAACCACACACAGCTCTTTTACGGATGTTTGATGGATGATATCAGGTTCCATGTTCTCTTCAAATCAAACAACGCCTAGCATCGGTTTGGAAGCTAAACCTGAACTCATATTTGAAGAGAACAACCCTCCTTTGGACAGCCGTTCAGTGGACATTTTACTATGCCCATATCAAACGTTCTTTCCTATGGCATGACGAAAGAGGCAAGAAAATGGTTGGTTGGATAAATATCGGTCATTTGCTCTTGTCGAAGCATTTAGCTGTCCTTGACTGAACCTTCTGGATGCCAAACCTGCGATTAGAAATTGTTGCCAAAGTCTGTGAACCACAGAAGGACTTAGATTTAGCCACCTTAGCTTTACTTTGCCTTGTTGCTAGTCTTTCAATAGATCTCCAACGCAGTTCCTCAAACAAATGATGCCCGGATGTCATTGTCACAAATTGCCTAGCTGAAATTTCTCATTTCTGAAACATAGCAAAATTTACAAGCTTGCGATCAAACATGCAATTTTATGCTCTCTGCACATAACGTCATTCAATTGCTGCGCTACTAATTTACATATTGCAGTTTTAGTTAGCAACTCTTATTTGACAACAATCTTAAGTTTTATTGTGATTGACTTACATTAGGAAAATTTGTCGCCATTTTTGTAATTTTTCCTTCCTTTATGATAACCAGTATACTATCTAGTGCAGGTATAAAGCCTATTAAAATGCTTACTTAGTATTTTCCCTACTCTAGTAGCAGTTCTTTCTGACATATTTTTACCAATATAAATTTTTATAAAATCCTCTAAGACAGTAGCTGCTAACGAGTTCATACCAGTTGCCATCGTGCTATAAATATTGGATAGATAAATAAAAGTAAGATATATTTTTATTATTAATAATTTTTTATCAATGCGAAATCATACGCAGTAATAAACCACCTATAGCATGTTACATAAGTGAAAATACACATACATTGTTAAATACACTGTTGCATTACTCATACATGTAAAAAAATAACATTTTCTCTCTCAGAATTTCCCATCAGCATTTTAATATTTCAAATATATAAAAATGTTTTAAAAAAAGGTGTGAACAAAGGTTTTTCAGTTACTAACTCAGTTTTTTTCAACATTTTTACTGACTATTTGGTAATTAATTTGGGGTAAAATTAACGGTTTGGTACCATTTCGAGCAACAGAAAATGTAGAAATCGTTTCTGTTGGGTAATAAGCTAATTTGTAAACTGGTAAGTATATATTTGAGATTGCATTAACTTTGATTCCAGAATTCCATGAAAACAATCATATTTAAGCAATCCTTTTCTTTAGCTTGGATATTGGATAAAAAAAAATCCGAAACGTTTAACTTTACAGAAACTGCAGCCTGTTCAAATTGTACATTAAAATAAGTATTACAAGTTTTAAGGAAGCTTAATACTAATATTTCAGAATATGCTTAGAGTTTGGAAATNTTTTTATATATATATATATATATATATATAATTATGAAATTGCAGAAATTTAAAGTGGTTCTTGAAGATAAGGAATACAATCGTACATAATAGCTCATCGTATTTTAAGATATACGGCGTAATCAGTTCCACGCATCTACAAAAGTTACAATCAACTGGCTTACTTGGCCAACTGCACTTTGTTTACATTGAGTTTTATTCAGTTTACCCTTTATGATACTCGTCATTTTGAGTAGTTGTTTTTTAACTTTATCTTCTTTCTTTTTTCAGACCGTTGGTTGCTTTCCTGATAGTCCATAGCAAGGGAAGAGAACTTCGAACTGTTTTTAAAAAAATATGCTGGATTGAAACATATGCTTTTTAGAATCTGAAGGAAACCAACTTGCTTTTACCCCTGAACTTCTGGAATTGTGAATTGCGAGTATTACTCTGAATATAACCTTCTAATGTGTGCAACAATTAATAGTACCTGTCATTACCTTTCATAATTATATAATAATTAATCTGCATTACTCGTCATTAATATTACCTGACATTTACCGCAGAAGTTAGTATTGCATGCCTGCCAACTTTTACGCTCTTCAAAGAAGCTAGTGATAGCAAAATGAAATCAGAATAGATATTTGTCACAGTGTTGTGTGACGATTTTTTATGTCAATAATTTAAATTTAATTTAATCTTTCATAGTTGATAGTATTTGTACTTTTCCTATTTTATTTCTCTTTTCATTTTTTACCCCTATTTTTTTCTGTGAAGAGAATTGGAAATGTTTCTTTTACTTTTACGTTAGCAACACATTTTTTGTGTCATCTTTTTTCACTTTTTGCTATTCAAGGACGTCTGACCCCACTGTCCTTCTCAAGGACGACATTCTTTTCCCTCACTTTCTAAATTTACGTCACCACTTAACTTCTTTTCCCATCACTTTCATGTAACCTTCAGTTTTGCACATGGTGATTCTGGTTCCAGCCGGGTTTTTTTCGAATTTCCAAGAATTGGTGTGTTCACGCCTTCTTGGGGACTTTTTCCCTTTGGCACCATATTTGGTATGATGTGGGAGTACTCATTTACATTGATTGGTTTTGCTTACCCGTCCTGTGATCCCCCCGTCCAATCACAGTCGTCCTCTCCTCCTCCTAGATAACTTGTATTTTCCCGCGCTTAAGGGGACGCCTTTATTATCGTTTTTGGTACCACCAAGGACACTTCTCCTCTGGTGCTCCGTTTTGCTTTGGTTTCGACTGGTGAGCTGGCCTAGGTCAGCGAGCTATGCCGAATCCACCTGTAATGTTAATCTTTTTTAGCAAGTGCCGCCATTTTTTTTTTTTTTTTTGTGATTCCTTGGCTATAAGTTTTTTCTTCTTTTGCGATGCCTGAAATATTTGTGTGTGACAGACCACCCATCCCATTCAAAAAACTGGTACTATTGTAAAATAATGAACAATTAAAGATGAATTTGTGAACGATGCTTCTTTTCACTGTATTTTTATTTGGTATCCATCACTTCAAATGTCCGATGGTGGACCTGTCTCCATGATGTAAATAATATGTGGTGAGTAACATTCTCATGTTTCCTTTTTCTGACCAGCGTTTATTTGCACAAACGTAAAATTTTATAGATGTTATTCAGTCGTCCTTTACCTTGACCACGAGCCCTTGCTGTTAGGTTAATTCACGTGGCACTTTAGCAATGTTTCCCTCCTCTATTTTCGATCACTTTTGGCCAATTCCTTCCCAAAATTGTTTAATTACATCCCTCCCCACTCAGGGTATTTGTTTGTCCCCTGTAAAATAAAAGGTAATAATATAAAATAAAAAACAATGTGAACAAAAAAAATGCAGTCTTCCTGTTCCCTTCTTTCGACGTTTGGTTCTTTTAATTCCAAGACAACTCAATGATGTCTTCATGATTGTCCATCGAGGTGAGTGACTCAAATCCTTATTTGTATTTATTTGACTAGAGGGTAGTTACAACTTATTTACTGTTGTGTATAATTTTATAGATGTTATTCAGTCGTCCTTTAACTTTATCTTGACCACGAACCCTTGCTGTTGGGTTAATTCCAGTGGCACTTTCGCAATGTTTCCCCTCCACTATTTTCGATCACTTTTGACCTTTCTTTCCATCAATTAATGATGATCCAAAATTATTATCAAAATTCATTATTTAATTAATCACTTTTAATTTCTTTGATTGTTTTAAACATTATCGACTGAATACCTCTATCAAATTTTATAACCTATTTCTCTGTATATATTTTAATCACAACATCCCCTTTTTCTCAATTTAATAAATTAATTAATTTATTATGGTACACATGAGTCTTTCATTTTTTATAATAAAATTTAAAATTGGTACAATATTGTAAGCACACTTTTCATTTATATTTTGCCCTCTTAATTGAAACTCGTAACGATGAGTAGTAGATCTTCATTACGTATGTTTAAATTATTTAAACGTAACGTTAATCAAGGTCATTTTAAGTAAATGTATTAATTCCAGAATCGAGTTGAAGGTCATAGAAATGGCTTCCAGATTAATTGTAAAATTAAATCTTCCTGAAAATCCAGAAGAGTTAGCAGGTATCATATTGTCTGCTGTTGGCTGCTAAAACAAATATGACTGGTAGTTTCAACAAAAATAAAGAATACGACAACTTCCTAAGTAAGATGATCTCTTATTTTCACATGCAATACATCACAACTTTTAAAAACAATTGAGTTCATTAACTTATAATATCGTGTGAAACTGCCGCAAAAATTTAACCACGATATTACCGTGTACCTGTTCTTATCTGTCATTTCAGCCTTATTCTTAATTTAAAGTTGAGGCAAACATGAACTATATGTTTTAATTGGAGATACAAGTATTATTGATCAAAGTTCAACAGATTTTCCTCTCATTTCTCAGTTTCTAATCTTCCCTTACAATGATGAACAGTTAAATGTTATTGTTTACCTGACAGCTCCACTGTAAACGCCAGCTACAAACAACCCTGGGAGTCCTTGAAACTTTCCAAATGTTTCCATAACAAATCTGGGAAAGAGCTGAAAAATGTAGAAGTAGAAACTAGATTCTCATATTTAGCGACTCATTAAAATAATTAAACAAAATAATAAATAGTGCTTTTCTTAAAATACTTACCTGATCAGGAGCTTGGATTAATTTTGTTCCAATCGGATCACACTGCCAATAGTAAGCATAAATAACTAAACCAGCAAAGCCAGTTAAAATATTAAGTATAATTACAGCTGGTAAATTGAGCCAAACGCATCTAAAAAAGATTTCAAAAACACAAAAAAAAAGTCGTTAATAAAAAATTTTGACACACATTTACAAAAATAAAGTTATCTAAAATTATCTGGCTGAAACATTTTCGTTATATTGTTATTTATTTAATATTTTCATATAATATATTATATTTATTATATTTAACATTTTCATTATTATATTATCATTATATAATAATTAATGTAAGCTCATAATTTCTATAAACTTTCCAAATATAAAGTTTATTTAGACCTCTAAACATATGATCCTTTACTTAAAATGTTTGACTCGCAGAGTATGACTCGTATCCTGATGGCAGCCATCAGGAGACGAATCATATGCCTCCGGGTTCCTGGCAGGATCCTTTAACCATCACTGTTTAACACCCCAGGTCAGAGAGAGTTGTATATTGGACGCCGGCACAGCCAATCATGACATACAGTCCATTCGCTTGAAATTTTTTAAGATAAAGAGAAAAAAGCAAAAATTTAAATTATAATTACCGATCACCTGACTAAACTATAGGAACCATATTTCCCAAACTGCAACTCTTAGTATCATCATAATTTGAAACAATTATGTCACGATAAGTCATGTTGGGGGCCACAATATAAAGCTTCCTAACTCTTTCTGGATTGGGGTGTACAACTATGATGTTTAGAGCATCCTGCAACCAATATGGGGATCCATGGTTTGAATCCTTTGCAGTCAACGAACAACTCTCTCACACATTTCTCCCTCCGCATATTTTTTGTTCAAAAATGAATATATGCTGTCTCAATTTTGAAATCATGAGGTTTTCAAACACGACTATTATATTTTTCTGAGAATTTTGATGCATTTTTGCTCAATTTTGAGAAACCCTTTTTTGCAGTACAGACGATTGAGTAGTAAAATTTGAGCAAAAATTTTATGCTCCCTACCGCCTTGTGTTAAAGTTGCATCAACTTCAAAATAACAATTTTAAAGTTCGACCTTAAACCAATCTCTTGATAGTAAAGTTCTACAAATATTTTTAAGGATTCCAATTTTTGAGCTTGGTAGATTTCAGCTACCTGAAACTTAGAGGAATAATTTTTTATTTTCCTAATTCGGGAGTCATATTTTTCCAGAAAATTTCTGCAAAAAAGGACCCAAAAATGAAGGAACTGTCTTAATATATAAAATCTACGTTAACTTTAAAGAAGAAATATTTATAATAAATTTTATATGTAGGCATCTTTACACACTGCTATTTACTACGCACAACTATAATACTTAGGGAGTGGTTCTTACAATTGCGCATCACGGAGACTTTTTACTGTTAAATATCTCTGAACCATTGATTGACTGGCAGCATAGTTTCCAATCCAAGTGAAATATCCCCCAATCATAACAGTCATGAAAGTGTGCCGTATAGTAGGATCCACTTCAAAACTATAAATTAATACAAAAATTAAAAATTATATCGATAATTCATCAGTTATTTTACTGTAAAAATAGCTGAGAGGTAAGATAGATAGCTAAGAAGATTTTGGAGATAGAAGAGGGTAACATTTCATTAATTTGTTTAATCTCACAATGCATAAGCTTCAGCCATGTTACAGGCCATAATTACATTCCTTGTAGAAAAAAAAAATTCTTTTTTGTAGGAGTTGTTAACAATAATTTTTACTCTTTAAAAAAATAAAGTAATCTAAAAATTTTAAGGCATTTTTGATGCTTCCTCGTTTGGAACGTTTAAAACCGAAAAATTACTTTACACGAATTGAAAAGTAAAATTTACATGATATTTACCATTTCTTTTGGTCGTATTAAACCCCATTTCATTCATTGTTCATATTGTTAAAAGTATGTTTTCTTAATTATTAGAACTGATAATGATGATTTTACAGTTTGAAACTGAAATTCTTTGCTGGGTGATTCTACCTCAAAGGGACACTATAAATAATATTTTTAAAATAGGTTTCTTTCTGATTAAGGATTAAATTATTTTTATGCATACAGATTTGATACAAAGATATTTAAGACTTAGATGCGCATTTATGAAATATATTTTTGAGAAATACTTTATTTAATATTGTATGTCATAGGCGGTACAAATCTTTGGAATTTGCTTTGTATTGAATTACCCTAAGATGTGAAATTATTCAATTTTCAGTTTAAAAAATATTCAATTTCCTATTTTACAATAATTCAGAACATTAGTTATTGTTGATTGCAAATTCATCAATCAAAATCACATCTAAACCAATAATAATTACAAGATTTTTTGGCAGGAGGATGGTTGTTAAAGATTTTTTATGGTGACCAATAATTTTTGTTATGTTAAAAATTTGCCCATAATAGGACTGAAGTCGTCAAGATGGGAAAATAAAATAATACGTGCTTTCTAAAAAATCAAGACCAGTTGGGTGTCTATCAAGGTTGTACAAATATTGTACAAATATCATATATAAGGATAAGAAATTACCGAATCATCAAATTACTTGCATTATTCTGTTCCTAAAACGAGCTTAATTTTTAAGAAAGAAAAACTTACTTGAAAAATTCAATTCTGCCACTGGCTAAACCACGTTGCCAAACCACATCGAATCCACCCAAATCTATTGCACCTTTTATGACGACCATTAGGACCACTCCGTACATAATAATAGATTGCAAACAATCAGTCCAGACTACAGCCTTTACACCACCCTATAGCAAGCACAATTAAAGCAAGTGAATACACCTCCACTCTTTCAAAAAATTCTTATTATTAAAACTTTCAATTCATAAATTAAGAAACTCAAGTTTTCAATTTTTATTTCAACTAAATACTTACTATGCAAGTATAAAATGTGCAAACCAGTCCCGTAGAAAAAATTGCGGTCCAAATTTTGATGCCAGTTACTGAAATAAAAATTTTCAATTTAATGTTAAAACTTAAATTGTTAATACTTATTTTAAATGTAACATATGTTACTAAAAATATCTGGAATTAGTACAAACAGGAAATCATAACTTTTAGGTGCAATCTTGTGTACAATAACATTCCTATAATCATATATATTAAAAAATGAACAAAAAACAACTTAACAACTTAAAAATATTACTTTATATATACATCATTTTTCTTAAAAATATTTTTTTGCATTTTACATATTTTTGTTCTACTGAAATCATAATTAACATATTAATAAAAGCTTATTTTGTATTATGATTATTTTAAAATAAAAACGAGAGGAATTCTTTTGGAAGAATCTTTTTGTTTTCAGGAATAATAAACACACTTAACTGGGATTGTAATGTCATTACATTTAATTACATCTACATTTAACATTTTTATTACGCTTTTAAATTTTTATTAATCTTTTAATCAAAGCTATTTATTTCAAAAGAGAGATCTCAAGGCTCGAGGAAATTATAGTAACAAAATTGGTGATATCGTTAAATATTATTTAAAATATAAAATGTCAATTTTTACACAAAATTTTGAAATTTTAAAAATAAGATTTAAAAATATACAGAAGATTCAAAAATCAAATATTTGCTGCGTTAAAACAAGATTTGAATAAAGAAAATTCAAGATATGGTCAATTCCTGTCAATCACAATTTTTGTTTTTTAAAAAAAAATGAAAGAAAGCATGTTTTTAAATAAAATATTGCTTTAAATATTTCAAATTTGTAGCGTTTAAACAGCTGGAGAAAAGAATTAAGTTTCCAAGTTAGTGCTTTCCCTCCTTTTATTTGAATTTTTTTTAAATTTAATTAAAAATGAACTCTTTACTTACCTTCAGCTAGAGCTAAAGCGGGCGCATATAAAACGATGGGCATGTACATCATCTGAAAAGAAACTAAATAAAGTGACTAAATTTTGCTGCTTCTGAATTTTTAACCAATTACTAAAAAATAAGTTTTGCACTAAAAATCAAAATTAATGTAGAAATGGTAACGATTCGTTGAGATAAACGTAAAAGAAAACGCCAATAATATTATTGACGCCGATGGTAATTAATTTTGGTAATATTTACAAATTGAAGTAAAATAACAAATAAAGTACTAAGAGGCAAAATTAACGGAGAAATGGTATTAATTCTTCTAAGAGCACGCAAAATATCAACAACCAATTTTTGACATCAATGATGGTTAATTAATTTTGTTAATAAATACTAATTGAAATGATAAAATAAGCTACGAACTAAAAAGTGAAATTAATTTTAAAAATGTATTCATTTGTTATGCAGAACCTTAAGAAGACATCATACTATTATTGGCATCCCTGATGCTTTATTTTGGTGATAGGTACTGTGGTGTAACTACCACTATAAATATTAAATACCTATTCACTAGTATATAAGACATGTTAACTTGATTCTATCGGAGTTACCTTTTAATAGATGAAGGTTGACATAGTCGATAATTATAATTTGCCTCAATGGTGACCCGGACGTGATAAGAACTTACCAATATTGATGGATGATCCACATTTAACAGTTGATTTACTTAAAAATATACTGCTAAAAAAATCCGGTGAAGTAAATAAAGTCTCCCGGTCAATAAACAAAAAATTGAAAGGGAAAAAAAAGAAATAATAAGCAAAATGCTATAAATAGAATGGAGAAATAATATAATGAGCAAAATGAAATAAATAAAAAAAGGAGAAGAAATTAAACAATATGAATCAACTAGTGGTATCCGTTCATCGAATTCTATCACAGATAAAATTTTGGAAGGGGAGTAATGTGGTGTAACTACCACTATAAATATTAAATACCAATTCACTAGCATATAAGACATGTTAACTTGATTTTATCGGAGGTACCTTTTAATAGATGAAGGTTGACATAGGCGATAATTATAATTTCCCTCAGTACTATGGAAATTGATGCGGTTTTGATATCTATCAAATATACTCTTATATAGGTACAAAGCATTGTATAAGCAAATTTTGTTTTATTTCAGCTGCATCGATGCTATACATTTTTATGATAGATACTAAAGATATATTTTTTAAGGCCCCTCGAATGCATTAGAATAGGAGACAGAGGCTTGATTGTGGTAAATTTTAAATGTCATTAATTGCCTAGAGCAACAGCATGATGCGAAATGATACCGAAAGCAGTTAAACTTTATTTTGATGGAATGAAAGAATAAATACGTGTTTTTCTTAACTTAACAACGTAAAACGACTGATAAGGTCAACAAATAATACTCAATAAAAAAAGACTTTGGAATTATTTTATCTTTATTATTTGTGTCTGTATTCGTCTTAGTTCTGTTCATTATTTTACAGTGTTACCCAGTACTGACTTTATGAACTCTATTTTTTCACCCCGCATGAGAAACGGGTATTCAACTAGTATAAAATAAAGATGTTTCATTATTTTCTTTTAGTTATTTTTTAAACCTCTGGCTACTATTCTTAATTTTGGCACTTGAGCAAACAAATATTTTCAAAAATGTTCGCGGTAATTCTGGTAAAACTGTCGTACATTTTAGTAACGACATGTCCAGTTACATTTTTTATTTAAACTTTTAATTTCGTAATTCTTCCGTTCATACGGTAATGGTTGTCCGAAATTTTTGATTTTCAAGATTATTTTCTTATTACCCCATATTTGGTAAAAAGTACAAGCTGAAAAGTCTATTAAACATTAATTATCAGAAAGGTTCTGAATTCGAATCCCGGACAAAGCATTGATGTTCTTTCATTCTCTGTACCATCTGTCCTTACTGTGGCAGTAACGTCAGCCTGCCTATTATGGTGCCCCCGAAAGAGTTGCCAACAAATCTGCCCTTATGCTCCTGAATTGACGAATTGTCAAGTGGGCGTTGGAAGAAAAAAAACGTTAAATCTTACCAACGTCCATAGAAATTGAAAGTTTAAAAGAGTCTCAGGACTTCCTTTTTAATTTCATGTGTATGCAAATAATTATCCCACTGAGTAATTCAAAACAGAATACTAGTATTAATTTAAATAAGTTAAAATANACAGACGATTGAGTAGTAAAATTTGAGCAAAAATTTTATGCTCCCTACCGCCTTGTGTTAAAGTTGCATCAACTTCAAAATAACAATTTTAAAGTTCGACCTTAAACCAATCTCTTGATAGTAAAGTTCTACAAATATTTTTAAGGATTCCAATTTTTGAGCTTGGTAGATTTCAGCTACCTGAAACTTAGAGGAATAATTTTTTATTTTCCTAATTCGGGAGTCATATTTTTCCAGAAAATTTCTGCAAAAAAGGACCCAAAAATGAAGGAACTGTCTTAATATATAAAATCTACGTTAACTTTAAAGAAGAAATATTTATAATAAATTTTATATGTAGGCATCTTTACACACTGCTATTTACTACGCACAACTATAATACTTAGGGAGTGGTTCTTACAATTGCGCATCACGGAGACTTTTTACTGTTAAATATCTCTGAACCATTGATTGACTGGCAGCATAGTTTCCAATCCAAGTGAAATATCCCCCAATCATAACAGTCATGAAAGTGTGCCGTATAGTAGGATCCACTTCAAAACTATAAATTAATACAAAAATTAAAAATATATCGATAATTCATCAGTTATTTTACTGTAAAAATAGCTGAGAGGTAAGATAGATACCTAAGAAGATTTTGGAGATAGAAGATGGTAACATTTCATTAATTTATATGATCTCGCAGTACATAATCTTCATCCATGTTTCAGACAATAACTACATCCTTAGTCGAATTTTTTTTTTCCTTTTTGTAAGAGTTGTTAACAATAATTTTTACTCTTTAAAAAAAATAAAGTAATCTCAAATTTTTAAGGCATTTTTTATGTGTCCTTGCTTGGAACGTTTTAATTCGAAAATTTACTTTACCCGAATTGAAACGAAAAGCTTAATTGATATTTACCATTTGTTTTGGTCGTATTAAACCGCGTTTCATAATTTTATATTCGTTGTTCATATTGTTAAAAGTATGTTTTTTTAATTATTAGAACTGATAATGATGATTTTACTGGTTAAAATTAATTCCTGTCAAAATTCTTCACGGGTGATTCTACGTCAAAGGGGCACTATAAACAATATTTTTTAAATAGATTTCCTTCTGATTAAGGATTAAACTATTTTTATGTATACAGATTTGATACGAAGATATTTAAGACTTAGATACGCATTTATGAAATACATTTTTGACAAATATATTATTTAATATTGTTCGTCATAGGCGGTACAAATCTTTTGAATTTGCCTTGTTTTGGATTACCCTAAAATGCGAAATTGAAAGAGAAAATATTCAATTTCCTATTTCAGAGAAATTCAGAACATTAGTTTTTGTTGATTACAAATTCATTTATCAAAATCACATCTAAACTAATAATTATTACAAGATTTGTTGGCAGGAGGATCATTGTTAAAGATTTTTTATGGTAGGCAATAATTTTTGTTACGTTAAAAATTTGCCAATTATGGAACTGAAGTCGTCAAGATAGGAAAATAAAGTAATAAGTGCTTTCTAAAAAATCATGACCAGTCGGGCGTCTAGCAAGGTTGTACAAATATTATACATAAGGATAAGAAATTACCGAATCATCAAATAGCTTACACTATTCTGTTCTTAAAAGGAGCTTAATTTTTAAGAAAGAAAAACTTACTTAAAAAATTCAATTCTGCCACTGTCTAAACCACGTTGCCAAACAACATCGAATCCACCCAAATCTAGGGCACCTTTTATAACGACCATTAGGACCACTCCGTACATAATAATAGATTGCAAACAATCAGTCCAGACAACAGCTTTTACACCACCCTATAAGCAAGCACAATTAAAGCAAGTGAATACACCTCCACTCAGGGGCAGACTAAGGCCTAGGTAACCTAGGCACGTGCCGAGGGCCCGTAATTTTTGGGGCCCGAAAATTAGGTTTTTAATTTTTGTAATTAATTTTTATTTTTATTTAATAGAGAAACGTGATATTCATAATTATAGCTGAAACGTATTCAAATTATGCCGAATCTTTGATAGATAAAGACGACAAGGGTGGACGAAAGATTTACAACTCACTATAGTGAACGAAATAAAGGAAGCCAAATTTAACTCTCTAATTATTGATTCAACACCTGATATATCTCACGTAGATCAGCTAACCGTTATTATTTGCTATGTTCGTCCAAGTAATATAAACGAAAGATTTTTGGGATTTCGACCTATATATTCTCATAGTGGTAAAAACTGTAGATTAAATAATGTAGATTTAATAAATAATGTTAAATAATGTAGATTTAGACATCACTAACTGTCTGGGACAGAGTTATGATAATGCGTTTAATATGGCAGGTAAATATAAGGGACTCCAATCTAGAATAAAAGAACATATTTTTCCGCCTATTTTATGCCGTGCACAAATCATTCATTAAATTTAATTGGAAACGCTGCTGCCGAAAGCTGGAAGCATGAAAATCGCATTCGCATCGTTGCATTGCTTTTTTCAATATCGTGCAGGAATTGTACGTATTTTTTCAAGTTCTACACATGAGGGGAATGCATTCCAAAAATTTTGTAAGAGCAAACACTTGAGTATTAAACCTATTTGTGACACCAGGTGGTCTGCTCGTTCCAATGTTGTGAAATCCTTAAATGAAAATTATGAAGAAATTAAACATTGTTTACATCATTTTTCATCAAACAAAGATGAAAAACCATTAACAAGGTTCGAAGCAGCCAATTTACGTAAAAAACTTGTTACATTTGAGTATGTACTGTTACTTTCCATATGGGCAAAGATTTTAGAGAGAATAGATGCTTCAAACAAAACTCTTCAACAAAAAGACGAATCCTTAAATACAGCAGTTTTAATATATGATTCATTGATAGATTTCATACAAACTGTTAGAGATGATTTTGACAATTTAGAAAAAGAAGCAAAAATAGTTAAAGATATTGCATATACTAATGATAAAAAGCGGCAGAAAATACGAAAACTATTTCATGATGAAATTCCAGAACATGAAGTAAGATTCAGTGGCAAAGAACATTTGAAAGTTAATATTTTTCTGTTCCATGCGATTCTTTAATTAGCAACATTAAAAAAAGATATGATGGATATAGAACTATGAACAATAAATTCAAAAATTTTTTTTATGATAGTGATGTTTTTGACTCTTCAATAGAGGAATTAAAATTTTATGAACAAGATTTAAACCTACCAAAACTGAAAAATGAAGTATTACAATTTGAGACATTCATAAGTAAATAAAATATTATTTCGCCTGTATCCATGTGGTCATTTATTCAGGAAAATAATATTATTGCAACATTCCCTAATTTAAACATAATTCTGAGAATTTATTTAACCCTTCCAATAAGCAATGCAAGCGATGAAAGATCATTTTCAGTAATGGTCAGAATAAAAAAAAATTTAAGATCCACATTAGGCCAATGAAAATTAAATAGTTTATCATTACTTCATATAACAAAGAGTTATTAAATAACTGTATCAATTATGACAAACTAATTGACGAGTTTGCAGAACTAAAAGTGAGAAAAAAGGCAATATAACTAATCAATCTGGGTATATTTGTTTAAGTATTATTGTCAGTTTTAATAAATTATGTTTATGTTTGTTTGTTTTAATAAATCATATTTATTTAATTTTTGTACATGTATATTATTTTTACCCTTTTTTTCCTTGAAACCGGTAATTAAATAGAACTACACACTATATGCTTTAAAACTAAACTACCAAACGCAAAGCTTGCGTCATGACTGAAAAACAGACCCGGAATTATAATGTTGCCTAGGGCCCGCTTTAGCCTTAGTCCGCCACTGCCTCCACTCTTTCAAAAATCTCTTATTACTAAAACTTTCAATTCATAAACTTGAGACTCAAGTTTTCAATTTTTATTTCAACTAAATACTTACTATGCAAGTATAAAACGTGCAAACCAGTCCCGTAGAAAAAATTGCAGTCCAAATTTTGATGCCAGTTACTGAAATAAAAATTTTCAATTTAATGTTGAAATTTAAATTAGTAATCCTTATTTCAAATGTAACATATGTTACTAAAAATATCTGGAATTTGTACAAACAGGAAATCAAAACTTTTTATTGCAATCTTGCGTACAATAATATTTCTATAATCGTATATATTAAAAAATGAACGAAAAACAACTTAACAACTAAAAAGTTTTACTTTATATTATGCAGCATGTTTTTAAATATTTTTTCGTATTTTACATATTTTTGTTCTATTAAAATCACAATTAATATATTAAAAGAAGCTTATTTTGTATTATGAATATTTTAAAATGAAAACAAAAGGAATTCTTTCGGGAGAATCTTTTTGTTTTCGGGAATAATAAACACACTTAACTGGGATTGTAATGTCATAACATTCAAACTTAATTACATTTGCATTTAACATTTTTATTATGCTTGTACATTTTTATTAAGCTTTTAATCAAGTTATTTATTTCAAGAGAAAGATCACAAGGTTTGAGGAATTATAGTGACAAAATTGATGATATCGTTAAAAGTTATTTAAATATAAAATGTCATTTGTTTCTTAAAATTTTTGAAATTTTAAAAATAAGATTAAAAAATATACAGAAGATTCAAAAATCAAATGTTTACTGCGTTAAATCAAGATTTGAATAAAGAAAATTCACGGTATGGTCAAGTCCTGGAAATCATAACTTTTAAAGAAAAAAGGAAAGAGAACATGAT
Organism: Parasteatoda tepidariorum; assembly: GCF_043381705.1. Taxonomy (NCBI): domain Eukaryota; kingdom Metazoa; phylum Arthropoda; class Arachnida; order Araneae; family Theridiidae; genus Parasteatoda; species Parasteatoda tepidariorum. The sequence continues at coordinate 70,081,230 of NC_092206.1, forward strand.
TTTAAATAAAATATTGCGTTAAATATTTCAAATTTGCAGCTGAAGAAAAGAATTAAGTTTCCACGTTAGTGCTTCCCTCCTTTTATTTGAATTTTTTTTTTATTTAATTAAAAATTAACTCTTTACTTACCTTCAGCTAGAGCTAAAGCGGGTGCATATAAAACGATGGGCATATACATCATCTGAAAAGAAACTAAATAAAGTAACTAAATTTTGCAGCTTCTGAATTTTTAACCAATTATTAAAAAATAAAATTGATACTAATAATTGATACTTGATAAAATTAGTACTAAATTGATGCGGTTTTGATATCTATCAAATATACTCTTATATAGGTACAAAGTATTGTATAAGCAAATTTTGCTTTATTTCAGCTGCATCCATGCTGTACATTTTTATGATAGATACTAAAGATATAGCTTTTTTAAGGCCCCTCCCTCAGATGCATCAGAATAGGAGAAAGAAGCTTGATTGTGGTAAATTTTAAATATCATTAATTGCCTAGAACAACAGCGTAATGCAAAATGATACCGAAAGCAGTTAAACTCTATTTTGGTGGGAGGAAAGAATAAATACGTGTTTTTCTTAACTTAACTACGTAAAACCACTGACAAGGTCAACAAATAATACTAAATAAAAAAAGACATTAGAATCCACACATTTGGTAAAAAATGCAAGCAGAAGAGTCAGTTAAACATTAATTATCAGAAAGGTTCTGGATTCGAATCCCGGACAAAGTATTGATGTTCTTTCATTCTCTGTACTATCTGTCTTTACTGTGGCAGCAACGTCGGCCTGCCTATTATGGTACCCCCGAAAGAGTTGCCAACAAATCTGCCCTGATGCGCCTGAATTGACGAATTGTCAAGTGGGCGTTGGAAAAAAAGAGCGTTAAATCTTACCAACGTCCATAGAAATTGAAAGTTTAAAAGAGTCTCAGGACTTCCTTTTTAATTTCATGTGTATACAAATAATTATCCCTCTGAGTAACTCAAAACAGAATACTGTGTATTAATTTAAATAAGTTAAAATATGAAATCAAAAATGATTTGCGCAGTGAAGAATAGATAGTTTCATCAGAAGTCTCTTGTAAGTATTAGCATTTTAACAAAATCAGATATTTGCAAAGATATTTTTCTATTGAATTTTATTTTAAATCCCTTTAATTTCAGATTAATTAATGATATTTTATTTTATAAAGTGCGTTGTTATTTTTTGAATAAATGGCAGTTTGTAATCAATTTTTACACTAAGAACGAATGAAATTTTCATATTTTAGCAATAGAAGCACATTTGTCTTATTTTGTCACCTGATATATCTGTTGTGAAATTTGTCTGCCTTTAATAAGAGAAATTGCTTCACTTAACGTTGGAATAACTGTTTGTTTCGTAATGCAGATTTAGTTATGCTTACATTATATTTGTCTTTCATATATTTACAACTATTTTTGAATAACAAACATATACTTCTTTAATACATCTAACTTACTTTTTTGCAAAGTTTAAAATTGCTTTAAGATATTGTAATTACGGTAACTGTAAATCAGGCATTTATATTTAATAGGGATTTTTGAAAAGAAATTATAAAAAGGTCAGTTTTATAATATTTAATTCCAATTAGTATCTCACTTTATTAAACGCAAAACTGATTTTACTGAGGAATTTTAATTCAAGGTAAGTACTTTAAGTTTAACATTCCTTTTTACTTTTTAAATTCATTTACGTAACAGTTTATTACATCTATTTCTTTTCTATACATAATACATTCAATGATATAGTTGTACATTTTAACTTAACACATTTTGTGTAAACATGTCTAGGATCGCGATGTGTAACCATTTTGATTTCAGATAGCAAAAAGTTAAAGGACAATAAAGCTCAGAAACGCAGGTGTCACAGGTGCATGATGCCGTAAAATCCGTTTTTACAGTAAAATTTTACAAAACAAAAAAATCGGATTTATCGTAATATTTACCGTTAAATCAACTAATCACTATAATTAAATAAATATTACTGGGAAAACGGTAAAATGTTATTGTGAAAATGAACTTCATGGTAAAATAGATTTTAAGGATGCTGCGTTCAGGGTGCCAGTCCTTTTTATCCTGAAATTTTTACAGTGTTCTTGGTCACACACTAACTGTTATCCACATGTTTGTAAAGCAAAGTCATTCATTTTTTAAAAGTTTTTTTTTTAAATTATCAACAGATGGCAGCACAAATCATAAATGAGAACATAGTCTCTCATTGAAATTAAAAGTTGAAGTTCGTGGGAAGTATGCTTCCCACGGTCTTACAAAGGATGAATAACGTAAGTAGAAAAAATGTTAATGTGCTTCAACCGTTCAAAATACGTATGATTTCGCTAGGACTACTCATAAATGATGATTAATTAATACGCGATAATCATTTGCTTGTAGTTCTGACAAAGAGCTTCAGATTTTGAACTCTTGGAACATTGTGACTGTTTTTCTCCATTTTCATTAAAAATAAGAAAGAAGACATTGTTATTTTAAGTATATTTTTTGCTCTACTTTTCGGTGGATTTTTCTATTAACAAAATGCATAGATATATTTATTCAGAGCATTATAAGGAAACATATGTGTTAGTTAAAAACATGGTTAAATTACTTATTTTTCACTCTTGCTCAAAAAATACAGAAATTTAAAAATTAATCTTTGGATTCAATCACTCATTAAGAGAAAAAAAATGTGATCTATCTTCAAATTTTTAGCGTTTTTGATTATTAGAAGAACGTTTAATAAAATAATAACAAGTATATTAATGAATTTGATAAATCAAAGAACTTTTCTCACCATATGCATGAAAAACACACCAGAACCAATTGTTCTTATGAATCTATGGAATCTTAATCCTAAATACTGAAAAAAATCACATTTTTTTGGTAAGGAATATTTAGTTAATTAGATAAAATATTAAGGAGATACAAATATTAGATAGTTTTCGTTTATTGTTAAAATATATAATAAACTCTACATTCATATTTTTGTAAGAAATGTGCTTAAATTATTTCTAAAAGCTCACGCAACTTGCAAATTATAACTAAACTCTCAAAAACTTTTCAGCATTAAAACACAATACACTACACATTTATTGCAACTTTAATAAGGTGTTAAGTCAAAGTTCAAGCTAAACAACTATATCGTGTGCACTGAAAAAAATTCTGTATTAAATTACAGTGAAATGAATAGGCATATAGAATGCTGGTACTTTTAACAAAAAATCTGATATGCCTTAATATTTTTGTAATATTTATTGAAAAATCACTGAATCACTTTAATTAAATAATTATTACTGTAAAATATACGGTATAAAATTTTACGGAGAAATTTATTGTACGGATGACGCATCAAGGGTGCTGGCATTTTTTACCGGAATTTTTTACTGTTTAGTCAAGTTTAAATGTCCGATAAACTTTGATTAAAGATTTCATCGTATAAAGGTTGATTAAAAAAAATTGTAAGATATTATGCTTCAAGTCGCATCAAAATTTATAACAGAGTACGAAATAATTTATTACTAAAATTACAAATATTTAAAATAAATTACATTTGATTCAAAAATTCAATTTTAAAATCGGAAGGAAGAAAAACAAAATATTTTTAACAAATAGTACTGATTTGTTAAGATTTTCGAGATAGTAGTAAATTTTTGACATAATAGTAGGAAAATAACAAAAATTTCATATTTGAATTGTAGGTTTCACAATAATAGGGTGCCAGGTGTCACTCTGTTACCGAAATTTAAATCACTTGAATGCTTTGGTCTCAGGTTCAACCTGCATGGAAACATGATTTAACTTACCAATAGACCAGAGTATTGCTTCAATGTTAAACCAGTTTTAAGGCACAACACTAAATCGATCTTTCTAAAAACGTGTACTAAAACTAAGCAAATGCAAAATATTATTTTACTGGAAAATATAAAAATACAATTCATATGAGTGACGAAATAATATAAAATAATTTATAAGAAACTTCAAAATAAAGCAAAGGATATAAACTTCACTTTCATCAGCTCATTTGATACAGCCGTCTATTTTGTATTGTATTATATTATATTTATGTTANTATAAACTTCACTTTCATCAGCTCATTTGGTACAGCCGTCTATTTTGTATTGTATTATATTATATTATGTTTATGTTTATGTTATGTTATGTTATGTTATGTTATGTTATGTTACGTAATGTTATATTATATTATATTATATTATATTATATTATATTATATTGTATTATATTATATTATAAGCAGTCTGAAATCTATTGAGGTGAGCTTACCTCATACGCACTAGTTATTCTCAGATTGTAATATACTGGTACATATAGGTAAGCAGTGGCAGGTATAATCAAGAAAAAAGTTAAGAAGGTAGTCAAATATTGTGTTCCATATCGATAAACTTCAGATGGTACTCCCAAAAGGGTGACAGCTGAGAGAAAACCGTGCCATGAAGACATAGCCACAGGAAAAACACTCAAAGTTCTGCCTCCCATTAAGTACTCCTGGGTGCTGTTCTTTTTTCTGTCCACGATAGCATACCAAATGCCTATGCTTGCGGACAGTAGAAGCATAAGAGCAAATACAACGTCATCAATTGTTCCAAACACATCCTTCAGTATGTAAGTCATATTGTCTATAAAAGTTGCTCTCTGGGAAGACTTTTATCGATTACGAGAATAGTTGCATAGCCTATAAGGAAACATAAATTTAACAGAAATGTAATCTAGTTAATATATTTTAAATATAGCGTTTGTTTTTCAACTTTTAATACTTTATAATCAATTCTTATTAATGTCAATGTCTTAAATGCTTTTTAAAATGATATTTTGGTACAATCTAAACCAAGTTGCAGTGGTAATTTTCTTAAGAAATACTGAGTGAAAAATAGATTCTAGGGGATATTTTGGAGAGTGTATTACTTTTAAATGTTTAGCAGCCACTATTCCTTAAATAACAAAGACCTAAAATATGCCACTTCACTTAGAATGTTGTCTACGGTCGCACTTGCTAATGTCCTGCTTGACTAAATTTTTGCTGTTCCGGAAAGGAATAAAAATGTTTTATTTTATGATCTGGAAGAAAAACCTCAACTACTCCAACTACTGGTCATAACTTGATGATACACTTTTGTTTTCTTCTTTTTTTGTTCACCTTTTGTTATAAAAGTTGTTTTGTTTTTTGTTCACTTCGAAATTTCATTTATTCTCCTAACTTTTTTATTTTATATTATCAAAATGTGTTTTGTTAAAAATAGCTAGGTTCAATTGTGAAAGTATTCCTAAGTAAATTCAATTCAATTGTGGAAGTAGTCCTAAAACGTCTGTACAACTATAAGGATTCAAGTCCGGATTGCCGAAAAAAAACTTAAAATTAAAAAACTATTTTCTGTTCAACTAAACTTCAATCTTCAATTTAGATTAAAAAAATATTCATTAATAAAATTGAAAAATTTTCTCAAGTTCTTTTTTTTTAAAAAAAAGACTAGAAACTAGATAGAACTAGATAAAAAAGAAAAAGAAAGAAAACTAGATAGAAAGAAACTAGATAAAAAAGTATATGAAAATCGATTCAAAATTTATGAAAAACATTCATATCAGAAGTAGCATTTGTCAAGGAAAGAGATGGAACATTCAACTCTTTTCAAAATTTCAAATTTTTTTTCTAAAATTTCAAATTTTTTTTCCGAAGCTCTTTCACATAGAATTGAAACAAACACAAGAATAAATAAACGTAAGAAACCAACAAATAGCTGAAATTTTTAAAATATTATTAGACTTGCATAAAAATCTCCAATTCAGAGAGCTTTTTTCTACTTCGAAAAAATCATTAAAATTCATTAATATTTTTCAGTTTTTTGCAATGCTTTATAAGCTGTGCTATTTGATCTTATATATTTTCAATGTTATATAAGATCAAATAGCACAGCTTCGGAGTAATTTTTTAAATATTAAAAAATTAGATTAAAACACTATTCCTTTTCATAAAATTTTGTCTTCTTGACATTTGACATTTTACGCTCATTTCAGTATTAGCAAGGAAGACACTGACTACATGACAGGCAAAACTTAATAGTAATGAAATACTCTTAAGTACTTACAACAGTTATAAATATAGCATATTACTCACTTAAACGTTTTATTTCATGTATTGATGGACCCTTCGAAAATCAAGTGCAAGAACTGTTTCTGTTCCTTAATAAGGCTCGGTACAACAAAATTATATCACTATGTATGTACATTGCAATGATCGAATAAGTGTTTTATTCGTTACAAACATCAAATTTAACTATAAAATTTTCTTCAAAAGTAAAAAAAAAATATTTACCAACAATCAATCACATATCAACAATCTTCAATTGATTTTTAAAAACTTCAATCATTTTGGGAAGTGAGTAAATAATCAGACTATGGTACCAACCAATCTCTAACAGACAATTTTTAAAAATCTATGGTGAATTTATAATGAATTGCGTTAGTAGAAAATCTGAGCATCTAAGTCACTTAAAGGAATAATAAGATCTCCCTCAATCTCCCAATCGAAAAGGTAACTGACGATAACTAATTAATCAAAATAATGCTGCTCAGAAGCAACATAAAGTTTGAGAAAGAATTGAAAAATAAAGAAATTAATGCCAGCAGAGGCGAAATTCTTCCGCACTAATGATTTCAAAAGTAACAAAATAATTTTAAGAAAAATTAAGCAGAATCATGATTATGCTTATTTGCTTTTAAATTTCCAAGAAATATAAAAAAATAGTTATAGTTGTTAGGAATATAAATAATTGATAAGATTTTAAATATATGTTTGTTTTAAAATGCCTGTTTCAACCTTTAATACGATGTCGTCATATTTTATTGCTTTTTATAAGCATTTCAGACTATGAATGTAGATTAATTTCAATATATTCAGCTTCAAGTAAATGTTACAAGGAAAAGCATTTTATTTTTTTTAATTGACTCAAAATATATACTCGAACAAGAAATCTTTATTTGACAGAAGAAGTTTACACATTTTTCGTGAAATATTAAAAATTCATAGTATCTATTTCGGAGGAAAATATTTGCATGCATAAACCAGAAAATATTTATTGGAAAATATTTACTTCTCCAAAACTATTACCTCGAGGTTACACTATTTACTATCCAAACATTTAATACTCGAAGATTTATATAACGTGTGGGATAAAATTGAAACAGTTTTAAAACACAGAACTGCTTTTACACTAAAATATCCATTTAACCGCTGATGTCAAAAAATAATAAAAATATTTTTACATTTTTCTTTCACACCTCGTTGTTTACAATTAAAACGAAATATAAGTAAAATTAAAAAAAATTTTCACGATAATTCTAAAATTTTTGACAATATGTATTTCTTTATTATTGTATTCCTATAACATATTGTTCACAATCCTGAATTAAATTTTTAGCAATAATACAGCTTTAAAACTTCTTATTAATTTTTTAATATATAATTCTTTAATAATAAGGATTGAATAAATGTTACACGTTGTTTAAAACATAAAATTTTTAAAACAGCACTTTTAGCCGAATAAATTGTTTTTCAATGTTATGGTCTCAGGTATCACGATATAGTTATCAAACTTAAAACATTTATCAAATTTTATCCCATATTATAAAACAATATTTAATTAGTAACTTTACCAAAATGATAACTAAAACGCTTTGTTAAAAATTACAAGGTATTTGGTTTTCCCATAGAGTATTCTGGTAGTTTTTACGATACTTTGTTTCTCAGGGTACTGAGAACGTTACATCAATTTCTCATTTTTTTCAAACTTTTCTTATAACCAATAACGGCCTGTTCCTTTTGTGACTGAATTTCATTAAATTCTGTTTCAATGGTGGTTATAAAATAAGCTTTTATTTTAAAAAGAATTTGCTTCTAAATTTACGAACAATATTTTTTCAAAGATTGTTGATATCAAAAGTTGTTTTTTTTAAAATTAAACACTTATAAATTATAGTTTATCTAAATAAGGTTAACTTTAAAATTTTCCTTGTTTTCTCATACATTTCACGTACACTTTCTTTATTCATAAATTTACACTTTACGCTATTAGTTTTTTATTTTATTTAAAAAATTTCAAGATCTCCCGTGTAAACCTTTAAAACGAAAAATTAAGAAAGGCATTGTCGAAACTACCAGAATATGGTAAAATTCACCGCGCTTCTGGAATTATGGGTGCACCAAATGAGTTATCGTTACTCTAAATATACAAGCTTTTTCATTTTGCTCGCTTTCACGTACTTATTCATAAATTTATGCCTTACACTGCTTGTTTTTAATCATATTTGAAATCCTTTAAAAAAGTTAAAATATGCACTAATAAAAAGGTATGGCCAAAACTACCAGAATATTGTAAAATTTACGTTGTTTTTGGTTCTAAGGGAGCACCAAAAATCTAGGTAATTCTTAACAAAGCGTATGTTTCGGTAAAATCAACTCTAAAATAGGGTTTTATAATGTGTGATAAAATTTGATAATTTTGCCATGCTTAGAGCATGGCATAAAAACTACTTATTCGGTTAACTTTAATCTCTAGTTTTGTATTTTTTACTAAATTTGTGGTAATAAGAGCTATATTTTTGAAAACCAGAATTCCCTATAAATCGTTACCATATGAAAGGAAAAAACATTAAATGAATGGTTTAAATACTGTATATTTTGGTTTTATTAACCAGAATTATCGGGTTTTTTTTACCTGTAATGTCATTACTATACAGTTCGGTAATTTTTCGAGAATTTTCTTCTCCGTGTACAATTGAGAAATCTTTTTGGAGCATTGTAGACAAAAAATTACAGTTAAGCTATTTAACATGAAATACTAACATACCTCATTAAAAGAAGTGATTTCCGTAAAGTAAATGTAATTTAAAAGCAATTTCTGTGAATCATGCGATATAACAAAATTATTTAATTCTAATAGAAAAGCGCTGAATCAAACATCGATGCTTTTAAATTTTTCACTATTGTAACGTACGCAGAAATAAAGATAATAAAATAAGGCAGCAGCTTACAAGTCAGTTGTGAAATACTACTCGCTTTTACTCCATCTGTACAGGGAAACTTTTTATGGTCATGCAATAAAATAAAATAGGACAATAAATTCTCTCCTTACTCAATACATATATTGTATTTGAAAACAAATATTAGAAAAGATTTTGGGTGAGATTTTTATTTTATGAGTATATGAACTTGAACAAACTAACACAACAGAAGGACACTTTAAATTAAGTATTAAATCTTCAAACGAAATTCTTTACTGAACGAAAAGAACTTCTAAAGTTTTGCGTTATTTTTCTTACATATTCGTTTTAAAAATAAATTCGAAAATCTATTAAAATATTATTCCCTATACCATATTAACCTATTCAGAAAATCGTGAAAATCAATAAACTTTATATATAATAAATCATTATTCAATATTTTGAAATATTTTATTGTTTTATTTTAATAATTAAAATACATTTTATGGTAGAAAAATACTAAATTTTAAATTTTAGGTATTTTTAACTTTGCAGAAGCTACTATAGTAGCTTTGAAAAATTCTTAAAAATGCCTTTTAATTTAAATTTGGTGACTAAATTCATAGAATGCATTTTATTGAATGAAATGATGCTCAAAAAATTATTGCCCGAACATTGATTAATAATTTAAATAATAATTGATTGAAATTATAGCGAATTGCTTTTCAAATAATTTTTCGTAGATTTACACGTTGAAGGGAAATATAATCTTTACATTTATAATTAAAGCACTGTGTTCTTGTGACCAATACAGTGTACATCAACAGTTTGATCAGTTACACTACCTTAGTTTAAAAATAAGAATGAAACAAGAATGAACAAGAATGAAAATATTAATTTTGTATATTTAACCTTTTTTCAGAATTCGGTAAAAAAACCGTAAATACTAAAATATTTTTTAACCGTAAAATTTCTTTCAGTTACTCAGCTATCGTACGATTTACCTTAATTTTACACTGAAATATTTTAAAGTCTATATTTTAAGGTCTATATTTTAAAAACTTTCGATTAACTACATTATATTTTTTAGTGAAAATATTTTTTTTTAATATTTCAATTATGGATAACGTTTATTTTTAAAGCTAAGGAAAGGACTAATTCATTTTGTTGATTGTTTTTCATTAAATTTCTGAAAGTTATTTCATTTTTAATATATTCTTTAAAAGTATTACTTATCTGTAATTCCTTTTACACCAATTTTTCTTTTATTAATTGAGCCAAACTTTTTAAGCACTGTATTTTAACAACTATTCTACTTTACTTTATAAGCTTCTATTCTTACATAAAAAATTTACTTTTTAATGAAATAAGCTCTTTTGTCAAAAAAATATTTTACTCGAAATCATTTTTGTTGTTGTTGTTGTTGTTATTTTTAATTTTTTATAGAATCATTTTAATATTTTATTCCTACAAAAAAGTATATTTCTTTAAGGAAATAAAAATAAAATTTAATTATTCACGTCATTTAAAACAATTCTTTGAATGTTAAGGTAGTATTCACGATGATTTAAAAGTGTAACGCTATTTCATTTTAATTACAAATTGCTTCCTTCACTGTTTTAATACTAAGCTAAAAAACTTATTTCAAAAAATAAATTACTAACATCTTTTCTTTACCTTTTTGTTGGAATTTTTTATTTGTAACAATAATTACTTAGTAGCAATTGTTAATATATACAATATACAATAGGTTAATAATTTTTATTTGGTTAATTATTTCTTGGTCAATTTTTTTTAAAAAACTACAATTAAACATAATCTTATAGTTTTAGAGTAAAATTTAGGTAAATATTTAAAAACGAATCTTTAGAAGTTTGTTAATTGTGAAAAGTTACTCTTTGCAAATACTAAACCTGTAAAATTGATATTATATCTAAAACAATAACTGAATTATAAAATAATAAATAAAATATATTTGATGTGCTCTAATTCTATACAAAGTTTTTCCTTGTTTAATTATAATTTGAAGAAATTAGTGCTGCCATCTACTGCATTCGGAAATAAAGAAATTATAATTATACTTTGAAATGCTTAAAAAATTAATCATTATATTTGAATAAATTAAATATCATTCCTTTATTTTCGTTAAGCATAATTTCAATTAATTTAATGTAAAATGCTGCTTTTATAATGTTGCTTTTTTCAACATAAAAATGTATTTTTTATTTTAACTTATTTGTTCATGTAACTCTAATAAAATCAATTCTCTGAAAAATCACCAGAAAAATAAAATTTATATGTTTGGAATTTTTGTTTTGCATCAAATCGATTTCAAAGTCTTTGAACATTCTATACAAACATAGACGTTTAGTCAAACAATATAGAGCAAATCTATTACTACATTTTAGCTTATAAAATTTATTTTAAAATTCAACTCTTCTATATCAATAATTTTTTTTTCTTATGGAATATTCAGCAATTAGCAAAAACCTTCTTCCTTTCAAGTTTGTCCTTTTTTTCTTTCAATTTTTTCACGTGCCAGTACCCCTGTCCAGTAACCGCCAAAACTTGGTAATAATTTTGTCATAAGTTCCCATGCTGATATCGTTCTTAACAATAGAATAAATCATATTCCATGTCGTCAGTAACTCGCATAAAGCGAGAGTTATAAAGAAAAAAACTAAAAATTTATTAAGGTGCTAATTTTTAAACAAATTAAAACAGAAACTCTGGCTCTGTTAAATTTTTTTCCTGTGTATATACATTATTATTTCTTTTATTTATTCAGCGCTAAATTAAAACAATACGAACTTCAAAGTGTTTGTGTTCAACAGTGTTCTGGTAAAAAGTTAGTACAAGGATTTTCATTTAATGGAATCGAGGAAGTTGCTTTGATGTTTCAAAGTTATTTAACATAAAAGAACATTAGAAACATGCGATTGCAATTAGTTTGCTTTTAAATTAGCAAAAACTTTTAAAACTTTTAAAAGAAAAATATTTAAAAGCTTATAATGATTAGCTAAAAAGCAAATATTTACTTTTTGTTTCATAAAGTATCATATTTATCTTTTATACGGTTTTGCGTAGCAACAAAGTAGTAAGATCATTCAAAAAATATCTCAAATATGCAGGGTATTCTTCAATCATTGCTCTTCTATATGTTTTAATATCCATATCAAAAAGGTAACAAATATACATATCAGGAGTCGTAAATTATGAAAAAAAGTAATTATAAAATATAAAAAACTTTCTGGCTAAAGTTTTGGAAACTGATTTTTTTTTTCAAAATATAAATAAATAATAATAAAATTACAGCTCAAAAGTTGTTAACAGAAAAACAATTAGCAAAGCTTTCAAAACACCAAAACTTGTTTATTCGGCAGATCAAACAAAACATCGCATTTCACCTATTTTCAGCGCTTATCATGTAATCAGGCAAATAAATTGACTTAAACAGTTTTTTTTTTTTAATCCTGCCTTTTCTGCGAATTACACCCTTAATAATAACTACACCTTCACCATGTTTTAATTGCTTGTTCGATTTTATTTACTTTATTAACTTGTAGTTTTATTTACTTGTTCTATTTATTCTTTTCCTATTTTAATCTCACTACCTTAACTATTTAATCAAATTTGATCCTTAATAAGCAAATAGTTCTCTTAATTTTTGAAAAAAGAGCATAGAAATACATATTAAAGAAAAGATAGTAGTTAAGGAACACTACTTGTATCTCCTGCAATTTTAAAATGACATAATGACATATTACAAAAATCTTTTTGTTTTAAACTAAGTGGCCATCCATAAATGACGTAAAACTTTACGCTTTTTTAACCCCTCTACACTATTTGGTCTTAAAGTTCAACACTTCCCTTACCCTCTCTAACCCCTTGTCACATGTCATGCTATATTACTTAAACATACTATATTACTTAAACATAAACTAGCAGTTGAGAAACAACACGCACGTGATAGATTATATTTCAAATACTATTTTTATACTTGAACGAAATTTTTCAATTTAAATTATGAACATCACAACAGTAATATGTTTAAACTTGTACCTGTTTTGATGAAAAATATGAAGAAAAGAAATTATTAGATAAAAATCTGCTGGTTTTAAATACTTTTTTAATTTCAACCAATTTTCCAAATTTTACAATTTTTGGTACCCCCTCCTTCCCTCTTATTACAAACTGGTCACAATTTTAAGAACTCCTTTTCCACTCTCCAAGCATGACAAAATTTATGAACACAAAAATATTCCAAAAGCAAAAATGTCTCATTTATTTTTTAGTTACATTTATTTAATCCCCAAGCATGCTTGGGACATAGCACTGGGGGTTTCGCGTTCGGCTAACCACCTAACCGGAACATCTGCTCCTGCACTCCAAAACCCAAGGTCAAGAAAACTGAGATGGGCACAGTAGGTCTTGGCCCTCTATGGACTGTCGCGCCACTGAGTTTAGTACATTTATTTGACACATTTACAACGATCCGGAAAAAAAAATTTGAAGAAAGTTTCAGAAACCTTTTATTTATTTTAAAAACATTTTTTAAAGCAATTCTGAATTTTAAGATCACAACGAAGAATAAAAACCAATCCAGATATCTTTTAAGAGTTACACTACAATAAATTGTAATAATTGCTACTAAATGCATACAAATTTGTGACGAGTAAACTTTCAGGAGTTGTGGAATAAAAACTGCCCCTCTTCTATTTCTGACATTATTACTAACGACTAAGATTGTAATAGTTAATCGTCTCTTAAACAAAGCCCGGTTTTAAATCAACCACCTTTAATTTTGGAAAATGCAAGGATAAAGGATTATGGGCGCGTATACTATGACCATAGTTCTTATAACTTTTCTTGATAAAAGTTTCGGACTAAAATTTTCTGCCCCACCTTTGATAATAAAACCCACTGAGCTGATACAATACAATTTTGAAATTTGGCAAAAAATGATTTCGTAAACATTTGAATGGTTTCTAAAATTTTTTATTGCTTCCGTTAATGCAAGACCCGTTTCAGAAAAAAAAACGAAAGATAATATTTAAATGATGATTCAACGGACATTATTCGTTCAGTAAAGTAAATTTGTCTTGAGACAGTCAGATTTGTATCGAAGCGAATGTTTCAGAGGAATATTTCTGAAAAATTATTTAAACTTTTTGTGTCATAAACTTTTTAATCGAAACTGTTCCATTACTGCATTTACTAAAACTAGCTCTATTAAAACTATTAGAAATGTAGAAGTTTCTAGTATGGATAAACAGCCTAACACAACTTCACCTTAACCAAACTTGCTATATTCTTCCTCTTTAACAAAAAAAAAAATTCTCGAATATTTAAATTGTATATAAATTTAGGATGTTATTTCTAATTCAAGCAATTTGATTTAAAATTATTTTACCAACCATGATTTAAGATTAATACAAATATGGAGCAAAACAAGATGGCGAGATTTTCGTACTGTATAGTAATAACATTTCTAGTAAAAAAAAACAACATAAATCTGGTTAATTAGACTAAAATATGCAGTATTTAATAAAATGCGGTATCTACGGAACTGATAATTTTTTCATTTACATAGTAATAGTTCACGAGAAATTCTGGCTTTCAAAATAATAATTTTAAAATTCTACCATACATTTAAGAATAATTTTATCGAACAAATGGCTTTTATACCATGTTCTAAGGTATCATGATAAAATCACCAAATTTCATCTCATTTACCAAATTTTATCACATATTATAAAACCATATATAATTACCAAAAAGTTTCAATAAAAACTACTGAACTTCTTTCTGATCCCATAGAGAAAGAAACACGGTTAATTTTACTGTATCCTGCTAATTTTGAACATATTTTTTCTCATTGTACGCATACATAAGAGTCTCGAACAATTTTTTCCAACATTCTTATAGTAAATTTTAATAAATTATACATTATACTTATTATACTTAAACTTCCAAGTTGGCAGGTATGACTAAAAATAATAGCAATAAATTCTAATCATTAATAACATTAAATAACTCAGTATGTAAAATATTAGCTATTTTTAAATGAAGTCAATTTTCAATCAAAATTACTTATATATAATGGAGTTATAAGTGGAGTTATAATAAGTGGAGCTATAAAATAACTCCACTTGTGGATGCCACGATTCTCTATCAAGAGAAAATCAGATTGATCAATAAGAAAACACAATCAGCTTTCAGGAATAGACCAATAAGATTTCCTGAGTGTCGGGAATGTCGAAAAAATCCTTTTATAAAGCTTCCGGCAGATAAAGAATGTGACCATTTGGAATGAAATCCTTAGGTGACGGGAAAAAATATGCATGTTATTTTTAAATTTGCTTCTTTTTCTTAGAAGAATGAGTTACTTTTTTCTTAAATTGCTAACATGCTTACACATTTTACAGAAAGACTATAAATTGCATCTGATTAATAAATCTGACTCAGTTGTAGATGCTTAAAACTATATAACAGTGTTGTAAAATTCAATAAACTCTTCTCTAACTTTCCCCATTCTAAACTCAATATTATTTTTAAAGAATATCGATACTTTCAAAAAAAGTGGAAAGAAACCGGAAAGGAATCGAAATTTTAAAATAAACATTCGTATTTTTTTATATCAAATATTCTGTTATTTCAATCTCCATTTTCCCCAATTAATACTCAAAAAATATGCAAGAAGTACGGAAAAACAAAGAATAAATGCCTTTTTACAAGGGAAAACATAAATTAAAAATAAAATTTCTTGCATATCTGAGGAGATAAATTTAAAATTATCGAATCAGTAAATTCTCAAAACAGGAACACTAAAGTAAAACAGAAAAAAAATACAAAAAAGAGCAATTTTTACGAAATAAAGTTTAATTTCTTAACCTCAAAATGGTTACTACGCTTTGTAAAAAAGAAAGATATCAATAAGAAAAAGTTTTAATTTTAATCACAACTTTTCGACTGTTAGAGTCGTAAGAACAAAATAAAATGCTACAGTCTTTGAAAATACTGCATCTTCCTATAATAATTAAAAGTTCTCTCTCGTTCCTTAATAATATGTGCATTAAAATATTAAATTTTTAATTATTCTACCGACTAGAATAGCAATTAAGGTATAGATAAATGACTTATATTGAGAACCATTATTTGTCTCGAACTGTCAATCAACTTGAAATTAATTATGAAGTTTCATATTTATAATGCTGATCACTCTATTAAGCCAAGTATTTCAAAACTCTCTATTCAACTATAATAAATAGCTTGATTGAGAAACCTCTTCAAATTCTGTTCCGTCATTTTCTCTTCGTATACACTCACTTTTGTGTGAAGCCGCTTTACGAAATGTTTTCTAGCTTAAATATTCAGTTCTCATATTATAAATTTAATTTTCAGTTAGCACATTACATTTTAAAAACAACACAAATCCCATTTACCTTTTAGAAACATTTTTATTTGCTAAAAATATATCATGTTTTCATTGTATTTTACAAATGTTTCGTTGAATATAATAGATAATCCAAAGATGATCCATGATTTGAAAATTCAATTGTGTACTCGCAAATGAAAAATTCATATGATTTAAATTAGATTTAATTAAATTCTTGTAAATGACATCACGTGCTTGAGTAAACTTGATTGGCTTTTCAATCGACAAATATCCTGATTAGTATATGATAATGTTACTTTCAGGTATCCAATTGAAGAGAAGAAGACAAAAACGCACTGTTTTCTGGAAGGGAGACGAACATTTCCTTCTCATCTAATTATAAAGTTAATTGCATAGCTTATCAGCAGATGGCGCTGCTAGCTATAATTATAAGTTTCTCTTATTCTTCTTGAGCTTTTGTGAATTTTACTTTTGCCTAGTGTGCATAACGTTGTAGCTGAAAATGATTCCTGTTTTGAAACATTGTTTAATAGTTTTTCTCTTTTAGAAGCTCCATCTGTTGTCAAAATTTTTAACTAATTGAGGAACTTAGCATGAAAAAAATATCCAATTTCCAAAGAAGAACGTAGGAAGTTATTCATTTATATCTCTTCTCGTATTCCCTAATTGATTTTGCAAATGTTCGATCAATTTTGACGTGTGTGGTACATAATAATACTGGAATATATCAAATAAATTCGTGGTATATATATAATACTTCGGTAACTAACTAAACACTTTTAGATATACTTTTTAATTATTTTATTAGCTTTGCTTAATAGTGTTTCAAAAATTATAAAAAAATAGTTTAGTAAAAATTTTGCCTTAGCGCTACTTCTTTATTGATTTCATTATTGTCAATTTCCTCGAAAAATCAGGTCTTGAATTCTAGTGAATGTATAAAGTGACAAAAATAGTATAATAATACTCAGTCATTAGTAAAATGTATCAAAAATTCACAAAATTCAAATAATGAGTGTATTTCATATAATTATATTCATTTTTGCACCTTTAATAGATTCATTTGCAGCATAATGCGTAGATGGCACCACAAATGTTTTTTACTATCCTATTTCAAATGGTGTTGCAATATTTTGGTAATGTTTTACAGATTATGTTACAGTAATGCTTAGCATTACTTGCATAGTGATGCTTAATATACACTTAAACGCGATTGTTTCTTCTAAATGTTTATAGAGTAATAAAAAAAAATACGAAGCCAGAAACTTAAATTATTTAACAGAAACTGCCCTGAAATAAAGAAACAGACCTGGATTGTAGAACAAAGATTTATAAAAATCTGTAAACTGAAAAATAATCAATCGATGTAGCATATATCTAAACGGATGAAATGACTAGTGAAACTGAAATGTTTTACGTCTTAAATATATAACATTATAGAAAGAATGATGCACATAAAAAGTATAATAAAGTAATGTTATAATAATATCATAATAAAGAAATAATAAGTAAAATAAATAAAGTATTTCAAAAGAAAACATAGTTCAAAATAAAAATAATTTTGGCACAATTTTTTTAAAAAATATTTTAGAGATAGGTATTACAAAACCCGCTTTAAAAAAAATCATTAAATGTGTAGGTTTAAAATGAGAATTCCTTGAATAAATAAGGTATCCGGTGGGCTTCAAAGAAAATGGAGTTAAAATAAGGTTTATTTACATTTAAGAGGTTTTAAAAATCAGTTTGAGTAGGGTAAAAAAAAGAAGTTTTTTGTATAAATAAAATTTCTGAAACGTTCAACTGAGAATCATCCTTTCAACTTTGTGTATTTTAGACCTCAAACAATTTTAAGGCGAAAATACTTTCTTAATTCTTTAAAATTGTAAAATGATATTAATACTTGAAAAATAAATAACCTATGTTAAAATTTGTAAGCAAAAAAAGCCATCAAATGTTTAGTTTACTGAAGCGAATAGATGGCTATTAATAGTTTTAATCAGATTAAAATCTAAAAACTCAAAACTTTCAACGAGAGTTTAAACACTTAGGGTCAAAGGTAACCACTGCTGTTTTTTACTATTTATAGCTTACAGCTTACTCTTTTAGAAATATCATTCTAACATATTATTGTTTCAAAATACAATTTCAATTGACCATCACACTTGTGAAATGTTTTTTGCTGTATTTTAAGTTGGATTTTAAGTTATATATGTTCTATTAGATTTATGACAGATCAGTAACATGCTATTTCTTAATCTAAAAGTCAAACATAGCATAAAACATTCCTATAATAAACTTCTAGCATTTTTTTTTCTGAAAAAGTAATTTAATGAAAATGTATGAAATATTTGTTTTTTACTTTTTTCACTTAAACGTTGTGATAGTAGGTTAAAATTTTCATTCTCAAATATCGGTAAAATAACCAGCAACAGTCTGTCCATCCGAATAACCATAATGTTTAAAGTTAGAAACATTATACAGGGTGTTCCAAAATTATCTTTACAACTTCAAAAATTCATAACTTCAAACATAAACAAGATATTTATATTCTGTCTTTTGCATGTATTACTGCAACTAATAAAGTTTTTTTTTTCAATAGGCTAAAAAGTTATAAGTGAGGATGTGGACACCACAACAGAAAGCTCAATGCGTCTCATGGTTCATAGAGACGAAATCAGATACACAGGTTCAACGGAACTTCAGGACAAATTTCCAAAGAGACCCACCATCCAGACCCTCCATCCGTGCATGGCACACAAGCTTCATGAGCACCGGATCATTATTGCAAAAAAGTGGAGCCGGACGACCTAGCACAAGTCCAGAAAATGTGGAGCGAATACGGCTATGAGACGCATTGAGCTTTCTGTTGTGGTGTCCACATCCTCACTTAAAACTTTTCAGCCTATTGAAAAAAAACTTTATTAATATAAATATCTTGTTTATGTTCGAAGTTATGAATTTTTGAAGTTGTAAAGATAATTTTGGAACACCCTGTATTTTTACACAACTGGTACGGTTAAAAAGACCTTAATTGCAAAACTTAAACTATGTGGTTTAGTAACCATTTAAAACTAGCTTAGTTTCTGAACCATAAAATTCAAAATTTATTGGCAATAGGAGCTCTGTGGCTGCTGCCCTATTTAAGACTGAATGATAGTTTCGTATTCAAATAGTCCAGGACCACTGATTGAAGAGTGCAGGACGAACGAAAGAAATATTGTAGCAACAGCGCTGGGATTCGAACCCCTGCACAACCGATAATACGATTGATCCATTAAATCTTTCAGCTATAGTTTTTACCCATAGTACTGCATAATACGGATTTGTACAGCATAGTATGGAACAAAATGTCCTTATAATTTGGTCCAAGTTAGTACGGATAAAATTATATTCATTTAACCACTTTAGAAGGAAAAAAAATCAATGAAAGCATTTTCTCACACTTAACAGACTAAATATCATCTTCGTTATGATAATATGACTGTTTTGGTTAAATATGGTAAAACAATAATTAAATAAACTGCTATTTAATCATTTTTACCTAGAAATTTCCAACAGTATATATATTTATATTTTTTAGCTCCATATAAACATATTTTCGTGAAATGAAATCAAGAATAAAACAAAAATATCGATACTTATTATATTTTTTCGTCCTCTCTAATGACTTCCATTAATTACTAATTGATACCACAAATTCAACATATTCCTTTACAGACCAATCATCTTTATTATTTGGATATTATTTTTACTTCTCTTCACGAAACAAGCAAAATGAAAAATAACAAAATATTATCTTTTCTTCTACCAATTATAACTTTCTAGTTGGATTGGCAAATACATAAAAATATTTCGAAAAATGTTCATTATATGATTGTATGAATGTTACTTTATCACTGTTATAATTTTATGATTTTCTATTTAACTCAATATTTCTTTCCTAACCACAAGTAATTTTTTTAATTAATTAAAATTTTATGCTTAATTACATTTCTTATTGTGCTAAAAGCTAAAAATTCTAATTAGTGTATTTCCTTTATGATTTATTGTTTCGCGCTCATTTACAGTTAATGAGCTTTAGGACACTGAATTTTAAAATTTATATAAAGCTACATAAGATGATCAATAAGTGTTATTAAGGATTCAATATATATTTCAATCATGCCAAGAAAAATTTAACTTTTATTATCTTCCTTAAAAAATAAATAAAATACACCATAATAATTATAATAAATCAACTATACAGGCAAAAAAATCGTCATATTTTGTTCAAATAAAAGATGTAAAATGGTATTTAATCTAAATATGCTGGATGGTTCGTAATTACCACCCTCACTAGATATTTTTAGAATTCTTAAGAAAACTGAAGTCAAATAAACATAGTCATTAATAGTGGAAAATTAATAATGAAAACAAGTATCGAAATCTGTCAAATCACTAGAGAGGAAGGAAGAAGAAAATACATCAAAACCAGTTTGATTGCATAGGAAACCTGGAGCATTTTTTATTAACTTCCCTTCAGCTTTCGTCGAATTTTCTGTTTTATGTGTCACTGTTCTGATTTTTATATTTATATATGTAGCAGACTGCTTTTATATATTTGCATTTGAACCCTAATACATATGCCCTTTTCACTTTATTTTTGACAATTAATTTTTAAAATATCTATTGAAGGCAGTCATTACGGAACGACCTGTATAATCAGTGAAAAATTTTGTAAAATTGCCGTACTGTATTGTAATGTTCACATTTATGGTTAAAAAAAAAGAAAGGAAAACGTAATTTTAGTTAATAAACCGAAATAGGCAGTATTTAAACCATTTAGTAATTTTTCTGCTTAATTGACAACGGTTTACCGGGAATTTTCGTTTCCCAAATTTGTAGTTCTTATTATCACACATTTAGTGACAAGTACGAAAATGAAAAATAAATTCAACCGAATAATTTTTTTTTTATGCCATGCTTTGAAGTATCATAATAAAATGTTCAAATTTCACCACATTTATCAAATTTTATGACATATTATAGAACCATATTTAATTGTTTATTTTCCCAAAATCATTACCAAGTCACTTCGTTAAAAATTACCAAGTTTTTTCTTGTTTTTGCTTTTTCAAAACCAGAAACATGTTAAAATTTACGGTATTCTGGTAGTTTTAAATATACTGTTTTCCTCTTAGTAGAATTAAATTTAAGAAAAGTGCTCATTTAGACCTGTACCATTCAGTTTCATTGAGGAAAAGTATTTTTCGCCTTAAGACACTTACACAATAATTTATGAACCAAATTTCGGGTCTCGACTTTTCAAGCCATAATGAGATACAGTTTTTAAAGGAATTTCTTAATGGACATGTTTTAAAAAAATCCTTTTACTTATACTTAAAAAAAATCTGAGATTTTATTCTTCTTCTGTTCAGTTGCAGAATAAAGATTCTAGAAATATATCTATTTAAACAAGACTTCCTTGAAGCTTTATAGACAACACGTATTTTTCGGCTTAAGAATTTTCACAATTAAAAGAAGAAAAAAAAATTTAACTTGAACCCTCGAAATAAAAACTGAAAAAATAAAATTGGGAGTATAACATAGTTAGATATTTAGAAAACTCAATGAAATGTCTTTTTTTATTCGACATCAGCGCCATCTGCATTTCTTAATAGAAAGCTTACACCGTTATAGTCAGTCATGGAGTCAAGATTCCTCAAATTCAGTCTCTGAAGCGACTTATGATTAAACTCGTTCCGTGATTGAAATATTTTTTCGAATGAAAATAGAAAATTATTTATTCGCTGAAAACATTGACCTACTTAGTGAGTTTCAAGTTTAATGAGTGCGATAAATCTGATATATATATATTCGATAAATTTTGATTTACGCTTAATAGACTTTTTTTAAAAATCGTTTTCTGATAAAATATTCCGTACAAATAAATAATTTTATTTTTCGCATAATGTAGAGTTTTAACAACCAAGTAAGTAACATTTTCTCATCATATTAAGAATATTTTTTTCAATTGATATTTTAATTGTAAACCCTTTCTATGTTGGATTGTATTTTATAATTATATGTTTATTCTGTAACTAATATGTTTATAAAACAAACACGACTTGGAAATCCATTTGCAAAAAAAATTGAAAATCTATTTTAAAATTTTATTTCCATTCTCCATTTTCAACTTTAATTTATTAACACACATTTTTTTTAAAAACTTCTTAAGAATATTTTTATGCATTTTTCAAACAAAACAAATTAAAACGTGTCTCACAAATTAATTTCATTTTGAATAACTAAAATACAGATAAAGAATTAAATAGGAAGAACTATACCTACCCGAGGAATAAATATTTTAAAATATTTTAGGACTAATTTTGTTAAGCAAGCATTATTACTTTGATTATATTATTTATAACCTATGTTTATATAGTTTATATTTCCATAAAATTGTTTGACATAATTGTATATTGATATATATGTAACGATTATCAGCATATTCTTGGATTGTGGTGTAAAAAAATAATCATTTTGCTATCCGGAAAGTGTTAGAGTTTAATTATTACTCTGCTTCAGTTTAACACAATCTAATAAAAGTTTTTATTGAATTCGAATATTTCTATATATTTTGATTATAACAAGGATTCAAAAATATATAATCCTCATTTTTATATCAAATTGTTTCTTAGTATAGTTTTTAGACAGGTACTTCGCCCGTTTTTTTTATTTCCTCTAGATTATATCTTAATACTTTCCTTATACTTGTAGTTTTCTTCAACAAAATCATGATCTGAAAATGTGGTTTATCGTAGTATTGCTTAAGTGTTAATTAAATATATTTATTTAAGTACTATTTTTTTTAAAAATAATAATTTATAATTAAAATATTTTATCTTCTTTGTTTACAATATCTTCCATTTTTCTATTTTTGACACTATTTAATTCCTTTTATAGTGCAAGTTTAATTATCATTCAATTAATTTTAAGTTGAATTTACTTTATTCATTTGAATAAAATCACAGTTATTAAAAAAATATTTGAAATTACTTTTCAGCATATTTTTAAAACATTTTTGTTAGATAATAAGAAGCTAAAACGAAAAGTTTTTAGTTCCCACCTCCACGATCGAAATTGATCTTTCAAAATTTTTTTCTCCCTTTGAACGTTAGTTGTTGGTAAAATATTCAATAAACCAAACTAAATTAGTTAAAAAACAAATTAATTAAATTTCGAGAAGTAGTTGCTTTCAAAATTTCTCTTGATACAAGTTTAGTAATTATTTTCAAAAAAGTAATTATAGTATAGACGGCTCATAAAGGTTATTAAAAAATTACGTTTCATTTATTTAATTACTAGTTTATCATAAATGACTGCACTGTCTTTATTTTACTCTTTTCCTAAATATTGAATTTAACAATGATAAAGCAATGAATTAAACAATAAATTACATATTTTTCATAAACTATGTTGTTCATGACTATTATATTTCATGATATTTCATTCATACTATTATATTTCATAAGCTATTATATTTCATGTTGGAGATTGTTCCTAAAAGTTGCTTTTTTAATGATTTCAGAACTGTCAATTGAAAAAGGCAAGACATAAGCTAAGACAATAAATACCATGAAACACTAAAATTACGTAGATGTCACTATGTTTTAATTTTTCAAATTGCTTTAGCTTTTCAAATTATTTTTAGTTTATAAATTATTTTTAAATGGATATTCACATTATTATAAGAAATTTCTTTAACTTTCACTCAGTTAATTTTTAAAGACATTTTGGAAAAATAAAAGCTTTTTGAAAATATCAAAGCACAATTAGTATGACTTTAATTTTTTCAAAACGTATGCTATTACTCCTCATACAAGTAATAAAAGGACATTGATTTACTAAAATAATATTTTAACTATTTGTAAGAGTGATAAAAGCGTTTAAAACATTATTCTTATAACGTTTTACTAATAAACATAATACCTTCAGAATTATTTAATCGAAAAATCTCTAATTAATTTGTGCTTCCATTGTTACCTTTTCAATAAAATTTAGAACAAAATTACGTGAATGCTTGTTGAACATCACGATGAAATGCTTCGAATACACACAAATGAGAATCAAACAATTTGGTATCAGAATACTTTACATTAATTAAACGCAACGCGTTTTTATTTTACAATTTAATTTTTTTAAAACTTTTATCCCAAACAAATTATATAACATGTAACAAAGCATAAACATGTAAGAAATGTTGGACAAGCGACCAATGCTCCAACAATCCAAGTTTTTTTTAAGTAATATTCATTTAAAAAAATTGTAAGTTAATAATTAACTCCGAATTAAAGCTTTTATTTTTAATAAAAGTATATCAATAAGTAACACACTTACACGGACAAAAGAATTCTGGTAAAACTACTGTGCTGTATGGTAATGACATTTCTGGTAAAAGAAAGCCATAATTCTGGTTAATAAAACCAGAACATACGGTATTTATACCATTTGTTTTCATTAATATGATATTTGTATTTATTTAATATCATAATTTCTTTAACATGATATGACAATGACCACATATTTAATAAAAAAAAATATACAAAGCTAAAAAGTAAATTTAACAAAATGAATAGTTTTCATGCCATTCTCTAAGGTATCATGCTTAAACTACCAAATTTTAAAACATGTACTGCATTTTATCACATACTATAAAGCAGTATTTCATTGTTACTTTTACAAAAATCAGTGCCAAAGCACTTCAGTAAAATTCACTGAGCTTTTTACTGTTCTCATAGAGTAAGAAATAAGGTAAATTTTCCACATTCTGATGATTTTGACTATACTTTTTCTTCAGAAAAGTACAAACAAAAAAGCACTAAAGGCAATAAGAAATACAAATGAAATCACAAGTAATTTGTACATAATTCCTTAACATGTTGAAACCTTCATTCCAATAATTAATCTGTTGAATGGAAAATCCCGGTTTGCATTGAGTTGCGTCCATAGGCAGTTTTTTTTCAACAAAAAAAACCTATAGCAATAACAGAAACAAAGTTTAATAATATTAAGAAACGTTTCAACATTTCGTATGAATCAGTCTTGGAGAATTTTTAAATAATGGAGAGTTTGTTTTAGCTGAATCCAAAACAGCTGGACATAGACGGATTTCTTTTAGACCAAGATTTTCATTCATATCCATCGTCAATCTCCAAACAATAGTATTTTGTATTAATTAACCTCTCATTAAGCAATTAATGAGAAGAGCAAAAAACAATTAATGACAATATGAGAGAGAAATAGAAATTGAACCAAATTAAACATAATTGCTTTGCATATTCATGCATTTGTTCCAAAAATGAATCTGTTAAAAAATCCCGATTTCACCGAGCTCCAAAGACAGTTGTTATGATTTTCAGCTAGAGAAAGCATTTTAGTACTTCCAGAGTTGAGAGAGCACCACGAAACGAAGTTGAATGAAATGGAAGAATGTTGCAACATTTCTTATCGATTTATCTAAGAAATTGTTCATGAAGAGGTAGAAAAGCTTATTCATTTTAGGTACAAAAACAGCTATCTATAGAGATGCTATGTATATGAAAGCGAGATTTTTAAACAGATCCATCGTTTAGAACAAATATTTCGAAGTGCCAGAAAGCTACGTAAAAATCAGCAATATTTTCTATTGAGCTGATGTGGCTCAGAATATAGAGCATTCGCCTCCTAATGAGGTGATCGAGATACGACCCAGTGTTGACTAGTTGATACGAATTCCGCTCTTGACTCACATCGACCACAGGCCTGACGTAAAATAACCACAGTGGTAGACGGAGTCCCCTTGTCGTCAGGATAACCGAGGAAAGTATTGGGGTTTTTTCCTCTCCTTGTAACGCAAATGCGGATTAGTTTCATCAAAAAGTCCTCCACGAATGCTATTTTGTCCTAATGCGTGATCCAGTAGTTCTCTTGTCTTCTGGATTGGGTTCAAAATTGCAAGCCTTCGGAATTGAACATTGCTAGACGTAGACTTTGAATTTGGCCTGTTGCCAGTCTGTTGTTCAATGCTGATTATGAAATGAAATATTTTCTATCATATTTCTGTTTCATATTGTAATTAGGAGCTTTCGTTCTTTTCTTTTTAGAATTACTTAATGATATGATCTCGTAATGTTAATTTAAACTAATATTTTTACTTCCTTATAAATGATTTAGCTTCTTGTTTTAGGTTACAAACACTCTTTACAACCAACACCATTTCTTTTGTGAATACAAACTATCCAAACAGATCACCATGGATGATATGGTAAAAAATTTATTTGGTGTCGCAGATTATATGGTATTTAGTGTTATGTTGCTGATATCTGCAGGAATAGGAGTATGGTATGCCATTGTAGATCGGAGAAAAAGCAATACTCAAGAATTTTTAATGGGTGGACGATCTCTTAGCGTCTTTCCAGTGGCCATGTCTGTTTTAGCCAGCTTTATGTCAGCTATTACACTTTTAGGTACACCAGCTGAAGTGTACCGATATGGTACTCAGTACTTGATGATCAATATATCCTTCTGTTTTGTAGTACCAGCCACAGCTTATTTATATGTTCCAGTGTTCTATAATCTTGGAGTCACCAGTGCTTATGAGGTAAGTGCTATTTTTATGTGCCACAAAAATCTACTATCTTGGTTTGATCTACTATCTTTAAAATGCATGTTGAGTGTTATTGTGTTAAAATAGCTGGTTACAACAATGTAAAATATTTTGGTGTACAGTTGCCACCATTTTTGGTGTAGAGATAATTTAAAATTTTTGGCAGTGCATGTAGTCACAATTCTTATTTACTTTTTCACTATTATAGTTTTATTTATTTATTCTCTTTCTTTTTGTTTCAGTATTGGCAACACGTATTCTCATGCGTAGTAGGATTAATTTATGACCCTACTGAAAAAATATTTAATTTAAAAGCAAACATATTTTTAGTATTGTATTCGCACTAATTCTTTGTTATTTTGTTAATTTTATACAATGTTTTGCACGAGAACTATAATTCTGTGCATAAAAATGTATTAATTTATCTCATCGTCAAAAGTAGTGGCAATTATATATCAATACTTTTTGTAGTGCAATGATAATTGAACATTAGATTTCAGATTTTAAAACTAAAATCTTAAAGGGTTACAGCTTTTAAAGCAATATTTAACTTCATAATTCATAAACACTATTTTATTTGACTTATTAAAAAATTAGAACAACAGCATATACGAACCATTATATAGTTAACATTATTTGTGCTTGCATACATTGTTCCTCTACCTCATTTAATGTGGCAGTTTCAATATATAATTTGTTCTTAGAATATTTAGACGTATATAACAGTGTTTAATGCTGAGACAACTGAAACTTTCGAATTCACGTAGATATTTGGTATGTAAATGAGATAAATCAAATTATTGAAACTTAAAGTGCACTGTACAGTAATGAACAGAAACTTAAAATAAATTCTGGTACGGTCTAGTCCGGTTTACGGTACAGTACCGTAACGATATTTCTTGTAATAAAAAAACCTAGTTTAGGTTTTAAAAAATTACACTGTATTTTAACCATTCATTTGGTAATCTTTCAATTCATATGGTAACGATTTAGCGGAATTCGGGTTATCAAAATTATAGTTCTTGTTACCACACATTAAATAAAAAATACAAGACGAAACAGAAAATTAATCGAAAGCTTTCATGCCATGCTCAAAGATAAAATGCGCATGATAAAATGCGCATGATAAAATGCGCATGCAAAGATGAAATGCACATGCGCATGATAAAATTGCCAAATGTTATTGCATTTTCCAAATTTTTCCAAACGTTAAGATTATTAATAATTATAATTTTTAATAACATGCTAACAATTAATTTGTGTAAAATTATTAATTTTACTAAAATCATTGTCAGAGCTCTCCAGTTAATATTACCGAGCCATTCGGTGCTCAAATGGAGTAAAAAACACTGTAAATTTTGCCGTATTCTATTATTTTCGGTCATACTTTTTTTTCCTCAGTATATTTCTCTACATATCTGATACTATAACTAATTAAAAATCTCTCACATCAAATTCTCGATGCATAAAAGCCAGGGAGATAAGAATCGGTATTTTAATTACGTACTTAAATGTTTTTTCATTCTTGAAATTGATTGTGTTAAAGCAAAACTGTGTCCATTCAAACTTTTGTCCCAAGGGGATTTAAAATAATGTTTTTCAAAACGAATTTATTCTCTCTAGGATCATATTAAAGGAATATTTTTTTCATGCATAATTGTTTCCCTATTAGATTTTAAGCAATATTTTTCCCAAGCAAAATTTTGCTTCAAAGTAATTATGTCTACTCAAAAATTTGTTGTGCTAGCATTTTTTATGGAAAATTTTCTACCACAACTGTTGTAAGCCTGAGTGAAAATTGCTCCACAAATGAATCGACCTCTTTCAAAATTAAGCACCCATCAAGGTTTTTTAAATAGGTTAGAATTAATTCCGTAAAGGAAGTTAATGTCACCTCCGAAACAGATGCTTCATGTATGAAAAGCATAGAACATTTTCTCCGTCTCTTACCAGGTTTGATATCAGTGAAGCCTAGAAAAAACTAACAAAAATTACAGTTAAAAAGTTATTATTTTAAATAAAATCAAAAGGAAAATCTTAAAGACAGCTTAACGAGTTTTGAAAATTCACGACTCAGACAGAAAAAATGTAAGAGCCAAACAACAAATAAGCAAAAGGCTTACTGGAAATTCAAAAAGAGATTTTGTATTATTTTATTTCTACTTTTTTTCGAGATCAAGTTTTTAAAAAATCAAAAAGGTATTTCAATGAATAAATTAATTTTGTTTTAGAAAGAAATTAAAACTTTAGATTTATTTCACAGTTATTATTTATTTTATATCAAGGAAATTGCTTCAAAAAATTTATGCCAGTATTCCGAAGTATTCCATTAAATCAGAATAACAAGAATTATATACCTTGATAATAATTTTAGTTTATCCCATCTTTAAAACAGATTACCAACTTACGTACTTGCGTAACTTAAAGATATTTAACATATTCCCTTAAACACTCTTGTATCTAATTATAAATGAAGTGTAACAAACTGATAGATAGAATTATGATAGTTAATAATTTGGAGAGCTAGCATTGCATCTGAAGATTTATTAAATATAAGAGTGCTATATTGAGAAACGGTATGCAGATGTGGATAAGGTTTAGAGAGATTATGCAAGATTATTAAACTGTTTATCAATTATTCAACTGCTTAAATCCTTGATTATTAGTTTAGGTTATCTCAAACTGGGTTTAAACTAGTGAAATGCATTAAAATTAATTTAACTTAATCATATTTAATAATGTACAAATTTAATAATGTTTATAAAAATGTACAAAAAATCCATAGCATCAGGCCTTTGATATGTTGGCGGAATATATTCCAAATAAAAAATAAATATAGTTGATCTTTTATTTTCTTTTTTTTTGTCATTTTTGTAGACTCATCTCCTTACTATTATGTACTTTTAAGTAGAAAGGAAATTGGCGGAAAAATATACCGCTGTACAGTGCGCAAAAAATAAACGGGCCATCCTAAATAGCTTTTGATCTAAAGATCGGATCTTAAGGAGGAGGAGAGCAATCAAAAGTTTGGATTTCTAAAAGTTAACTTTACTTTTTGCTTTTTTTACTCGAAAGCATTTCAAGTGAATCAAAAAAAACTTAAATTAAATTATAAAATATTTAGAAAGTTTTTATTATTTTTTTTATTATTTTATTTAATACTGGTAAAAGAAATTTTGAAGAGTCAGGTGTACAATTCGTTATAACATTTTAAAGAATGTAATTTTACAAGACAAAATACGAGATTTGAGCAAATTTGGTCTAATCGTTCTTGCGAAATCAAATTTTAAGTGTACGACCATTTTAAAATTTTGATTTCTCATTTAATTATTTGACCGATTTTGATCAAATCTTGTATTTTGTCTGACAAAATTACATTCTTTAAAATGATGCAAAAATTTTATACTGTACCATTCAAAACTTTTCGATGAATATTAAAAAAAAATAATAAAAAAAATAATAATAACTGAAAGTTATTTTTTGCATGAAATTATCTTCGGATAAGCGAATTTTGTAATTGTGTGCAAAAATGTTTTAATTCGCTTAAAAGTTTCTAGAGATATGGTGAAATACACACAAAAAGTAAAATTAACATTAAGGTGTCCAATCTTCGGACATCTCTCCTGACCACACTATAGGGACCATATTTCCTTGATAGTGCTACCTTCTATACTTTGAGGATCAGAAGTCCAAATCCCTTGAAGAAAATGTATGTTAATTCAGAGAAAGTACGTTTTTACGTCTGATTTCGTAACTTAAAATACCGCGTGCACTTAATAACTAGCATATTTGAGTTCATCCCCAGAATTGATTGCTCCAGCATCCTCAAAGACTGAATCTTATGAGAGAAAGATCCGATCTAAGATCGAGCAAAAGAACGATAGAAAAATTATTCAGAGTGCTTCGTTTTTTTTTTNTGTATGGCTAATATTTTAATTTTTTTTTTTTTTTTTTTATTTGTGCGCGCTGCATATACTGTAATATAGGGGGTTGATTAGTCAATCTCGTGACCAGTCTGCTAATTATAACCTAATATTTATTAAATATATTTAAATATTCGACTTCATTGAAATTCGATTTCTCAGAACCTATTTAACCGATTTTGATCAAATATGTATTTAGCTATGCAAAATTACCCACTTTAAAATGGCTTACAAATTTTTTTACCTTTATATTCAAATTTTTTTCGACTATTTTTAAATAAAATAATAAAAAATAATAAATATTTTCTCAAAATTATTTTCGCATGAAATTATCTTTGGATAAAGAAAATTTTTTATTGAATGCAAGTTTTTTTTTTTTAATTCACTTTAAAAGTTCACGAGATATGGTGAAATTTCTAATGGTGCATAACTTGTAAAGTAACTATGTCACAAAATATCAAGTAACTATGTCACAAAATATGAAGCAACAATGTCATAAAATTTTATAAACACTATATCACAGTAGATTTGCTCTAAAAATATTTCTAAAACATTAGGAAAATATTAAAAACATTCTTGAAGAAATGTTGACAGGTTACATTAAAATTTGAAAGAAAATTCTGGTTTCTGAAAAGAGAAACATACTTTTTTGATCCAAGAGCTTCATTTCCATTTCATCTCACAAATTTTCCGAAATGTTTGCATAGGTAGAGCACTTTAAAACTTAAAAGATGTACGGAATATTCGCAAAACAAGTGGAGTTGAGTTGCTCTATGCTGCTCCATGAAGTATTAAAATATTTTCCTCTGTTTACCTGAAAAATATTTTTATCACTCTTGTTGTGATAAGTGAAGACTTTTAAGCTAAAATTTAATTATGACGGAGACTTTTCATGACATTTTTTAAGAAATTTTAAAAATTCAAATACAAATTTAAGCCTTTCCCTTGGAGAATTGTTTTTAACTTAATATATTATATTATATTCGTAAACATCAATGATAGGAAATTAAGTTTCAAGTGCTAATCAATCACCTTAAAATAATATAATTATAGAGGTTTTAGTTTACTCGTGTTAATTTATAATCAAAAAATGCTGTGAATGTCATTTTGAGAATAAATCTTGAAAAGTAAATATTTCGAAGGAGAGTAAGTATTTCATTAATCGCTATTTTTTTAAAATATTTTGTCAGAAAATATAAACAATTTTTTTTCTTTTTCCGTACATAAATTTAAAAATGTAGAAGAAATACTTTAATGGAGAAATAGGGGGGGGAGTATTATTCCCCATTTTTTTTTTTTTTTTTTNTTTTTTTTTTTTTTTTTTTTTTTTTTTTTTTTTTTTTTTTTTTTTTTTTTTTTTTTTGATTTTGTAGCCATTATAATAAAATATTTTTTATTTTTTTGATCTAATTTTATGTATTTGCAGTCAATATTAAGTGAGTCATTCTTCTTTTTGGTTTTTATATACTTTTTTTTCTTCAAATTTATGACACAGTGAGTTTCTTAACTTCAGTACTTAATGTCAGTTTCGCGAATTTTTGTATTTTAAAATTCTTTTGGAAATATGTTGTAAAAACATTTTCCGCAAACTGTGTAAAAATTGAACACAGACAATATCAGAAAAATATGATAAAAAGATTATTTGAAGCATTATCATTCGAAAAAACTATACACTTTATGTTTAGAAAGATGTTTTTTTATGAAATAGAAAAAACTGAACTTTAAAACTAATTTTTGATATTAATCGATAAGTTTATCTATTTTGCATCAATTATTTATTATTTAGGAGCACTGCTTACTTATGTAAGTTCAAGATCATTTACAAGTTCAATACTAACCTGTTTCTTAATCAATCTACAAAGATAAGTAGGTCCTGCTAAGACTGTTTGTTGAAATATATATGATAACTTTTGACAACTCCGCTTAACAATTTGTAGTTAAGATAACAGAATTATGTTGATTTTCTTTAATTATGCTTCAAATATATATAAAGTGCATAAATGTTCTTGTAAAAATAAAAGAAAGAACACTTGAGCAATGTGTTTTATGAGATTATTTTAATCAAAAAATTTTTACTTTAGAAGAAAGATATTACATCAGATCAAACGTTATGCAGTGTGTTTTCTTTAAAATTCATTCATAATATCAATGAATTTTATGTTATTTTTAGTTTAAAATGCTTAATTTCTTAAATAATGCTTATTTTTAAAAATAAATTAATTGCTTAACTCGTTGAAAGCAATTATTTTTATTATTCGAGCAAAATTACCAGAATTCATCGGAATTAAAAAATTTTGAAATAGCGAAATAGCATAATTTGTTTTACGAATTAATAGCTTTTGTAATAAATTGCGCTAAATATTTAAAGGAAACGTTTGTTTTCCTTTAAAAATTTATTCCCATTTTAATAATTATAGTTTGGGAAGAGTCGAAGCTTATATTTAATTGGAAACTTTATTGCAGAGCGAAGCGTATTTTCTTTGTTAAACTCAACATTCTTTGATGAATAGAAATCAATAGTTGAAATTCTTTTCACAAAATATAAGCAGAATTCTCATTAGTCTCTGAAATATTTATTAAATAATAATATTATGTCGTAAATTTTTAAGTGATGCAGACCGATTCCCAAAATTGAAAATGAATGACCAACTATATTGAAAAAAACAAGAAATTTGATTTTAAATTATTATTAATAAATTATTGCACGCATTTAACTATTTTATTTTATCGAGCATTGAATAACTGGCTCAATTCTGAGTTTACGACTACCAATGTTACTACTATTTATCCAAAAAATCTGTAGCCTTGTAATTTTGAACTAGCCCCAAAAGACAAAGTGACGCCTGAAATAAAGATTGAGACAAGCTAGGCTTCGTAGAAGACTTTTCTGATTGAACTAACCCAGATTTGTGTTACATTGAGAGGAAAACAACGAAAACCTTCCATGGTTAGCTCTATGGAAATCCAATCAATGATCCATCAGTCACTGAGGATAGTTTACGTCAGCACTGTGGCCCATGCGAGCCGGGAGTAGAATTCATATCAATCAGCTATCACTGGGTTTCGAATCTTCGTGACCTCATTAAGAGATGAATGCTCTATCCCCTGACCCACTATAAATGCCTATAAATGCAATGCACAAAAATTATTTTAACAAAAGCTATTACTTTTTAATATAACATTTCAGACAGTTTACAGTAGGACGCCCATATCCTTAAAAAAAGTAAGGCGTTTTTGAGGTTAAGAGATGTAATAAAATGCACTTGAGGTAAAAGATGAGATTATGTTTTGCATCAAAAATAACTTCATTAATAAACCTAAATTTCAAAATCATTTGCACCTCATAAAATTATCCTCATATAAAACTCATCAGTTCTTTTAGTTAAGATTAGGTGAAATTATTCACACCTCAAATATACTTATTTGCTTGAAGTGTAGAAGAATAGCCTGTACTGCATCTCCATAAGCTGGTTTGCTCTAAAGTAGATTTCCATCAACCTCAGAACAATTTCAAGTGTGAATATAAAAACTTCAAACAATTTGATTATACACCTTGGGAGGTTGTTTTTGAAGTCAACTTAAATATAAAAAAACTTAAAGTCAACTTAATTAATTAAGTTGACTTAATTAATTAATTAAACTTAATTAAACTTAAAGTCAACTTAATTAAGTTGACTTAATTAATTAATTAAACTGAATTAAACTTAAAGTCAACTTAATTATAAAAAAATATCTTAAATTTTTATAAGAGTAGATATTTGCACAAATAAATTTTACCACAATTATTTTTCATAAAATTTTGCTTTCCTGTGATGTGTCCAAAAAGTATGGAAATGGTTAAATATCTTGAGAAATCCTGCTTTGGATCAAATTTTAATTCGAAAAACATGCGTGGAAAACACTTTCAAAACAGGCGTTCTACGCACTGAAGACAAATGTATGGTTAAAGCTGCGAGAATATGTTAAAATTCACCTCGTTTCTGGCTACATCGGAATGCCAAAAAGATCAGTAATTTTTACCGAAGTGCTTTGTAAATGACTTTGGTAAAATTAACAATTAAATATGGTTTTATAATATGTGATTAAATTTGGTGAGTGTTTCAATAGCTAAAAATTAAAATTCATAAAATTTTAAAATCATTTTTAAGAAAATAGGTAATAATGGATTTTTTTTAAATTAAAATTTTGATTTACTTTCAATGTGCATTTTACATAAGGCAAAATACTATGTGTATTGTATCTTTGTAAAATACGTTATGAAAGAGATACAGTATCGGTTTCACTAAAATAAAGTATGAAAATACAAGAAGGCTATATAAATTTGTATTAAATTTTATTTTAAATAATAAAAATTTTAATTGATTAAATTTCATTTTGTAATAATTTATGAAATAAATTATTGGTTTTACTTGAAAGAGGAGATGAGCAGGGCTGACGGTAATTGAAGCAAATATTTGCAAAGCGGAAAAAAATTTAAAAGGCTGCAACTAACAAAATATTTCAAATGCTGAAGAGGAATCAATTTTTGAATGAATTATTACACGGAATATAAAATTCTAGTGAAATTACCGTATTATATAGTAATGACATTTCTGGTAAAGAAGACTATAATTCTGGTTAATAACACCAAAGTAACTGGTATTTAAACCGTTTCTTTTATAATTTTTCTATTAATATATTAACGGTTTACCGGAAATCATAGTTTTCAAAATTATAGTTCTTATTACCACTTATATAGTAACAAATATAAAACGGAAAAGTAAATTTTGCCCAAAAAAATTTTTTTTTAATCATGTTCCTAAGGATTATAATAAAATTATAAAATTTTGCCAAATTTCACAAACTTTAACGTTTATGTTAATTTTACCAAAATCATTACCAAAGCGCGTCGGTGAAACTTACTACATTTTTTTAGAGTTCACATAGAGCCAGAAGTACGGTAAATTTTACCATATTGTGGTAACTTTGACTGTCTTTTTTCATCAGTATAAACATATTTCTTTCCCTCATTGACAAATAAATACCAATTGAAATAATAACTAATTAAACATTAAAATTTATCTATTTCTATATAAATTATCAAAAAACAATAATAAAATTTTTGAATTTCATTTTCCTTTTAATGCTTTTGCCAGTGTGAGATGCAGTAAGCATACTGGCTTTTAATTAAATATGATAAAAAAAAACATCATTTACATTTGTTTCATTAAGGTTCATTTTTAAAATAAAAAACATTGTTTTTATAGCATATAGCTTTAAACCGTTAAAACAAATAGTTATTTCCAAAGCAAATCAAAACTCGAATCTTCTGACGTGTTCCCACCATTCTTTAACTTCTTGCAAATTATTCACTTAATGTAAATCAGAATGGAAAGGAAAGGAAGGAAAGTGCAAATTGAATCCGTAGACAGTAGCGGTTTCATCAAAATATGTATCAATTTCTAAGCATACAAAAGAAAAGAAAAAACAGAAGGTTTTTCATTCTATTTGTAGCTTCTTTCGAAATGATATTCATACCCATCTTCAACTAAACTTACCTTCAAATATGATTGAAATAATCTATAGAAATGCTATGTTTCTTTTAAGCCTTTTTTCGAAGATCATTAAACCACTTTGAATGAAATTTTGAATGCGGATATTCGCTGTAATGCATTTAATGATGATAAATATCTTTCTTATTGACAGTGAATCCGGCGCTTATTTGTGCAAATGATATGTTAATATTGCATGAAGTGGGTTCTATAATGCTTTGAATATGAGTATAAAATTCTAAAAGGTAGAATGTAAAGCAATATTTTTTCTAAAATGGTAAGCGCACTTTAATACCAGATAAGATAACTAAACACATAGAAATTATCCGTTTATTCACTATGTTTGAAAGATATTTGCAGTTTTCTACTTGATTTCTCCATTATTTTTTTTTCAAATTACGCAAACAACAACGGATTTCTAAAATTTTGTACTTAACAGAATTTTCTAGAAAAAAACATTTTACTTAAAAGATTCTAAAATTTTAAATTTGGTTCGAAAGCAAAAAGTTCTGTTTGAAATCTTTGGTTTTAAAATCACGATCTTAAAACTAAGTTTCGTATACAGTCTCAAACACAAATAGATTCAAAGTTTAACTACCTTGAACCAAAATACCAAGTTTGACTGACAAATACCACATATATTTGGGTCTCACTAGCCAGAATTGAGCTATTGTTTACCAGAAATATCGATACCAAACAGTACGTTAATTTTACCTGAATTTTTTCTTCGTGAACTAAAGACATCAAACTCGAGCCCAACTCTCTTGGCAAGGATGACTCCAAATCGGTGGATATATAAAGGGGGGTAGTTAAGGAATGCCCTGTATGCAAAAATTATTATTATTATTATTTATTAAAGACAGGTACTGAATTTAGCGCTCTGCGCCATGGAAGATGTCGGAGGTGTTGCTCATTTTGCGTTGCCTAGTGAACACCTTCTGACCAAAGTCACGGAAGTGAACCCCCAACCTTACCCACGCCACACTGCCACAGATACCAGTTCATAGGGAGGGTCACATTCATACAACACAGACAACAGAGGACAACATCCATGCCCTGAGCGGGATTCGAACTCACAACCATTGACTCCGCAGTCAGGCAATGAAAAAATTATAAGCTCCAGGTCTGAAAGTAGTAATTCAAAGTTCATTATGCTCATTAAATGGAGAAACAAAATGTGTGTTTTGTGATAGTCTGTTAATGATATTACCTTTAATGACTTAACTAATCTTAATAATAAATTTGTGGGACCATTTAATTTTTCGAATTGCAGCTAAAGAGTATACCCGGTAAAATGGAAGATAATTAATTGTAATTCTACACAAGATTAACTGAAACATGCATTGTTTAAAATAATATTTCACATACTTCAATAGCTTTTCCAAATATAACTGAATATAAACTGATGCATAATAACAAAATAATCCACAATATTTCTTTAGGATGTAGAAACGCTTTTAAAACGAGTAATATCCTCAAAGGAGCGTTGTAAATTTTAAAATTCATTAAAAAAGAATTTTGATACGTTATACTCGTGGCAGGTTACTGTAGATTTATTGATTAAAGTTGCCAAGATTAAAATATCGGGAATATTTTCACTTTTAATGCTTATATTATATATTTATACTCACTTTGCGTTAAAAAGTTATTTTTACGAAAAGCATCACGTTGATATTGATTCTTAAATATGCTTATTTATTAAAATAAAATTTTGAATCTCTCCATGAGGCAACTCTGCAGAAATGGCATCATAGCTTGAGATAAATTCATGTGAAAGAAGCATTCAAAAAACATGATTGAAAATTTATTTAATTCATATAAATTATCCTTTAATTATTTTTAAAATCAGTTTTCTCTTTCCTAATTATATATTACATAATTGTTACATAATTGTTACATAATTATTAAATATTTAAATATATGCTTAGAATTTGAAAATACTTAATAAAAACAGTTGTTTATTTCTGATTTGTTGAAATCTGAAAAGTTCTGTAATGACAATCCTTAAAATACATATCAATAATTCTTGTCAAAAAACAAATTCTGAAAATTAAGTAAATTAAGGATCTAGAAATTCTAAAAATTTAGTAATTAATATTTTATTATTTGGTCAAATTAATATTTAAAGGAGGAAAAAATAAAAATGCTATCGAAATCCAGGAAATCATTACCGAGAAAGGTGTGACTGAAAACCAACATCTATTTGATTGCCAGAAGAAACAGAAGGGAAAAGTTCGAAACACCTTCGAGTTTCAGCCGAAAATGCAACAAGTTTTTTACTTTTAGTCTCGCTTTCTTGACTAGTGATTCAGCATATTTTAATGGTGTTTTCGTCCCCCCCCCCATTTGAATATTAATTTGAGAGCCCAGATGAATATACTTCTTTAACCAGGATTCTAAAAGTGTACATTGATAGCGGTTATTACGGGTCATTTTACATAATGCTTAAAAACAATGATTTTAGCTTTTATCCCTCATAAAACAGCTACTTGAAACTAGTTTTATGTTTTTCTCTTTGTTTTGGTTCATTTTATAATAATCTTTTGCATAAAGGTTTAGAAAAGTGTGTAAAACTAGTTTCAACTAGAAAGTTGATACACATTTAAACCCCAAAATATAACTTATATTCAAGTTCGTCTTATTTATCAAAAATACTTCATTTAGTTCATAACTTTTATAATTTTATAAATTATAAAAATTATGAATGTCATTATATTTACAATTTTATTTTTTATAAATTATCAGACGTAAAATCTTAAATACTAATTTCTTTTCCACAACTTATATACTTTAAATACCTTTTGAAAAATTGTTTTAAAAAGGCGAACTGAGGGTGGTGACTAAAGAACACCCTAGACTTACTGAGTTAACCCCAAATATCAATGTTGGACAAAAGCACCACGCTTAATCAGCAAAACCAAAAAGGAAAAAATTTATAAGTTTCGGAAAAACAATTGCTATGTCATAAACACAAAGCTTTTTATTGAAATTTTATTTAGACATCTAGAAATTTATCTAGAAATTTAAACGTAGTCTTCATGCATTTTTAAATGATTACATTCGATTCCTTTCGCATTAAGCCATAGATACATGAATAATGAAAACATATCTTAGTTCCATTCTGCCAAAGACTATACTATTCCCTAATTCATATTAAACTTAGTTTTCTAAATAAAAAGATATTGTTTTAAATCAATATTAAATATAATATGATTGGACTTGAATGGACATTAAATATATAAGTTATCAAACACAAAAATGTCAAGATTTTTTTTTTTTAGAAGACAGGTACGAGCACTAGTTTTATCTGCAAGATTAATGCGCAACTATCCTTGAAATATAAGTATCTTTTAGTCTCGACGTTCATTTATGTGTGCGATGAATTCGGGATTAAAATAAAAGTTTCCTATTCATGATGTAGATTAATATATTGTTCTATTGTCCTAACAGTCACCCTTTCTGTTTAAAAAAAAAAAGAAATATTATTAGCAAATCTTTATTATTTATAATGTCATATTTGTTTATTTATTTTATCTATTTATTTACTTTTGTTGCTTTTTAATGA
Source organism: Parasteatoda tepidariorum (assembly GCF_043381705.1). NCBI lineage: Eukaryota > Metazoa > Arthropoda > Arachnida > Araneae > Theridiidae > Parasteatoda > Parasteatoda tepidariorum. Next base: position 70,121,289 of record NC_092206.1, read on the forward strand.
TATTTTCCCCTAAAAACATAGTGTTCTTCAATAAATTGCAATAAACTGTAGAATCTTTTGTACGCATGTATAATAGTAATATATCTTACTATTCAGTTTGGCAAATGTTAGGCTAGACCGTTTTCTAACCCGGTGTTTCTGTCTCCTCGCAGTATGTCATTCCATGCCACTTAAGAAGTTTATAAAGTAGCATAAGAAACTGACACCTAAGCTTATTCTAGCGGCACGCTTTAAAGGAATTTTTTCATAATATTATTAATTTTATGGTATTATAAAAATGTCCATTGAATCGTAATATTCAAATTTCTATTGTGAGTTAGGAATACAATATTTTACATAGATGATAGTCATAAAGCAAATGACATACCATCTCATACCCACGGAACTCGCTTTTAATTTTACAGAAGGTTCCATATTTCGTCCAAGAAGTAATTTTGATAGAAAACACAAATTATTAATTAAAAAATTTTAAGTTTTTTATTAATTTATGAAATAGGAGAGAGTACCGTACTTTGGATCTATTTTAAGTTTTCATTTTTATATATTTTATTTTATATTTTATAACCGTCGTTGAACAGACGACCCAATTTTATGGGTTTACGACTACTAATGTCCAACGCCATTACCTTGCAATCTTGAACCCAATCCAGAAGACAAGGGAACTCCTGGATCGAATATTGGGAGAAATTTGCCTTCGTGGAGGACTTTTTAATCGAGCTAACCCGCATTTGCGTTACATGGAGAGGAAGAACATGAGAACCTCCTACGATTAGCCTGACGGCAAGGGGACTGTAATCCATGATCCGTCTACCACTGAGGATATTTCACGTCAGCACTGTGATCGGTGCAAACTGGATGCAGAATTCGTATCGACTGTGATTCGAACCCGGTTCGCCTCATTGGAAGGTGAATGCTCTATCCCCTGAGAAAAACTGGCTCTTCATTTTAATATAGAAAATAATAACTCCAGTCACTTAAAAAATTTGTGAAAAATGCACTATATTCTTTGTTGAAAGAATTTTTTGTGAACAAACTGCGTCAAACTTTTTAAGAAATTTAAGGGTACAAAATTTGGTTCAAGGTACACCATGATGTTGCATTTTGGACCAACTGATTAAAGCATGCCATAATAAGTTATCGATTTGTTTCTAAAGTGTAAGTTGGTCTTAAAAATTTAATCATGATATTCTTATGTAATTTTGTTCCGTGTTTTTTTAATAATGGCTTATTTAAATTCAGAATAAGTAGATGGCAGCCTAACATATTCTACATCATAGCACTTAAAACCATTTGAAAAGTTTTTGTAATGTTTATGAGACACTTTAGATACTTTAAAAAATATTTTTTCTCTCTGTCACATTTACTGATAAATTAACAACAAATAACATTGCTACCCAGAAAAACTTCTAATAAACATCACGAAAATTGATGAAATGAGATATTGCAAGGATAATTTTAATCCACAAAGAATTCTACTCTAAGAATATTTTTAACATTATGAAAGCAGAATTTAATTTTTTTTACGTTTTGTTTACTTTATTTTTTATATGATCACAAAATTAGATGATCAAACAATTTGTTGCATTAACATAAAATTAATAAAATTTTGGATAATATCTTTTCATGAATACCTGAAACAATTTTATTTATTAAAATTCAATTTTTCATGTTTCATGCATAAGAAATACTAGTTTAATTACAAAAATTATCAATATAACTTGTAGCTTTTACATTTACTCATAAATTAAAATTATATTTTTGAAATTGTAAATAAACTTAGCTCATTACTAGGAGCAACTAATTTTGCATGTTTACGAAATTTTGCATTTTTCATATATAGATTTTTGAATGAGTAGTATACTGACTTTAAGATAATTTTTAAGTTGTCAAATCATTGCTTTATATACATTTCAATTCTCTATTCAGAATTTTATTTATTCGCTTTGTTCTTAGAAGTTACAGTTGCTTGATATGTTTTATGTTTACGAATTCTTTTAATAAGATTTAAAGGTCCTGAGTTCTTTTAAAAAGCAGGCATTACATTTCAGTTTCTATAAAAATTAACTCCAACTTTAGTGTCCTTGCCCATGTTATGCAATTTGAGATATGGTTAAAATACATGTGAAAGGTTAACAACCTTAAACTGATTATTTCGATAACATTTTCATCAAGGATGTGCACATTAAAAGACTTTATTTACTAAAAAACACCATTATTTATAATCCGTTTTTCAGAACTTTAACTGATTCGATGTTGAAATAGGATTCTTTGTTCCCATAAATAAATTCTTATCAGTTAGACAACGCAAAAGAAATTCTCTTTTTATACTAACCTGAGAGGAACCATAGCACTTAATCTGTGATAGATGTATGTCAAATTGCTTGTATATATGAATTTTTCACTAAACAAAACAAAGTTCAATATCGGGGTGTTGAAAAAGACTACTGATGATATTACTTTTAATCCTCAGATCGATAGTTTTGATATGGTGGACACTACTGATATCCATTTAATATTTATTTCGCTTGCATATATTTATTAATTTATTTTGTTCTGAAAATTTATTTACTTTTCTACACATGAAAAAAATTAAATTAATTCAAATTTTGAAAACTTTTCCACTACTTCTCATGTAAACTATTGATACAAACAATATTACATACAGTATTTAAGTTATTAGTGTATGTATGGTAAACATTTACTGGCATTTCAATTAAGTTTCAAGGTGAAGTTTTATTGCCTTACATCTGTCTTATAATACTGGAATAGACTACTCAAATACAACTTGACAGCACAATTTGATTTTGCGTAATACCATTTACGTTTAGCTTATTGTTGATTCCGATTCTGTTATTGGCCAACGATTAAGTGTCGAAGAACAAGTCTCGGGTATGATATTGATGGTGTTATTTTCTATCGACATTCATGTAATATACCCTTAAAGACAGAATCTCACCAGACAGATTATAGGTATGAAAAATCTCGCAAAGATAAGATATAGCTAAGACAAAATCTCACATGGACCAAATCTCACAAAGCAAGAATCAATCAAGAATAAAATATTGTAGGAGTATGAAATATGCAGTTAAAAAGCTTGGGCCGTATTAAACTATCAAGTGCATAACATAAACTGTGACCTTAATATATTGCTAAGTGAATATCTCCTTAATGTTTAACAGTACTATACTAAGTTCAACTTGAAAGAAAACCTTAATGCCTTATTTACCAATTTAATACCTTATCAATTGTTGCCACGAGTTTACTCTTTGATATTAAGGAATAATTTTGTGCTAATACTGCTCATATACCAAACCATTGCTGTGAAAAAGCATTAATATTTCTGTAAATGTAGACTAAGTGGTATATATTCCGAGAAATATTTTTTCTACCAATTGCAATATTTTTTATAATGCATATTTTCCACTTAGAGATTATGTGTCCAATCACAATCTCTGTGTGAATTTTCACCCACTAATATTTCCCTATTAAAATTCTTTATCCAGAGGTTTGATTCCTTAAGTCAGAGGAAACACAATGAATAAAAAAGAAAAATTAAGTACTGGATTAACGTTGACCAATAATTTCAATAACTTGACGTATTTCGCTCAACCTAAATTAAAATGAACTATATTTCCGAGTTCCATTGAGACGTACTACAAAGTCAAATAAGTACAACTATGTAGCTACTCTTTGTGTCATATTAAACTAGTGACAATTTTAAACAATGCTTTAGTTCAACATTCTTCAAACTTACTAACAATGTAACAACTTTGGTGTTAAAGTTGTTATTTAAATTTTCCACAATATGCGAAATATTGATTTCAAAAAATTAAGGTAGTAAAAAATCTATGTTTTGAAGTAAAACATCACTTAATAATGGACTGTAAGGAAACTCTAAAATGGGAAACGAAATGCAATGTTTTGATCAAACAATTCTAAAAAAGCCAGCTATCGAGAATTCTTTTTCCAATTTTAATTTTTGAAATCTCTTCGTTAATTTTTACAATTTTATTAGTATCTAGTTCTTATAATATTATAATCGTGGGCTCTAACCCGCAGGCCGAAGACTTCCCGTGTAGTAAAGTGACTGATGCACGTTGAATCTGTCGAGTCGCAAAAGTCCTCCATGTTCCCGTAGCAAATCAATACCTCTGGGGGTACTGGATTGGAGATCGATCATTTTCTGATTCAGGTCAAAATTATGATCTGTGGATGAATGAATGGATGTGTGAATGGGTCCGCCCTATAAACGGGTGTGACACATGGTGTGTCAGAAGTTGAATTCTTGGCTATAGATGGCGCCACTGGAAAACAAAAACAATCACACCCCCTCTGCCTAAACAGGCATTCGTCAGCAACATAATATTATAAGACCATTTAATGATTTATTTCAAACAATTATTTAAGACTACAATTTCCATTTACAATTAATATTAATTTGATTGAAAATCTTTGAAAACGCTTCATTATGATCTGGTCTAATTAAGAAAAACAAGAATACAAGTACTACCATACGTTTAGCTACTGAATTTTAAAACAACATCAATTCAATATTTTTTGGAAATTCATTTCTTTGAGTTGCTAGTATTTCTTTATTCCTTTAGAATTCAAAAAGATTACATTACTTTTAAAACTTGTCCCCTCTTGAGTCACTCAAACGCTTACAAATTTAATAAGCATACCGTTTTCATAGAAAAGCTTAAGCTTACAAAAGACTGTCAGAACAAATACCTAGTTTACTTTTCAAACATTTTGGAATCAAGCATTTCTAAAAAAAGGTTCTGCCTGTCAAAAACGTAAATAGCTGGTGGGGGTATCGCATATCCCATTTTTTCTGTTCTTTCTTTTCTTTTTGCATTATTGTCTACTTGGTAATGTTGTCAACGTCTGTGAACCAATTTTCGTACTTTCAATCTATTTCAAAAATTTAAAATAATAATAATTATTATTATTATTTGCTTGAAACTCTACTTTGGAAAACAGAATCAAAATTATTGTTCAATAAGCAATTATTTAACCAATCAATTAAAAGTTTTGTCAACATTATTTACTATAAAATCATCTACTCTAATCCACACTGTAAAAAATTCCGTTTCATATTACGGTAAAAATACCAGCAGCCTTGGTGCCTCATTCTTATAATTAATTTTACAGTGAAATCAATTTTAATCGTAAAATTTTATACCGTATTTAACTGTAATAATTATTTAACTACTGTTATTCTGTAATTTTGCAATATTACTGTATATCATGGTTATATAATTATGGTTTGTTCCGTGAAATTTTACGATAAAGTATACCGGCGCACCTTAGGTACCAGTACATTTCACAGTTATTTGATACGGAATTCTTTTTACAGTGCATATCAGGAAAGAATGTTTTTAAAGCATCGAAGACAATTCATATGGTAACAAAAGTATTCGTGAAAATTATATTTTAATTCAAAGTTCAATGAAAGAGAAAAAATCTTGGTAAATTTCTTATTTGAGCTTTGTGATAATTATTTAATAAAAGTGGAGTGTCAACTTGACTTAAAATCAAAATTTAAGAGTAAGCATTTCACTAAAAATGCGCATTTTACATATACATATTACATATGTCATAATATTACTTTTTAAGAGTTTGTTCCTGTTAATGGTATGAACTTTTCTAAAATCTTCTTCTTTAGATGACAAAAGTATTTGTGAAAATAATATTTTAACTCAGAAAAGCATCAAGATGAAATTATTAGAAGAGATTTTACTGATATTTAGTAACTCTAGATGAATAGCTTTCATTGAATATTGCAAAACTATATTCTTTAAATATTAGGAAACTTTTGCTTCTGCTTCAATGTCCTGTTCCATTTGATTATAAGTTATATAATTCTTCAAACGAATTAAATAAAGTTCTTTTCGTTTAAATATTTTTTTTAAATATATTATAATGCTTCATTTTTCCATTTTACGAGAATATTATATTTTATATATTCTATTTATTCAATTTTGTTTCCACCCTTAGAGTTTAAGAAGTCTTCCTTTTTGAAAAAAGAAACCTCTTCCTAATATTTCGTTTACAGTAATATAAATCTTTAAGTTTTTATAAAATATATTCGTTTTCATACATTCGAGTTTTAAATTTTTGTTAAATTACAGTTTGCGCTGCTTAATATACATAACTATTAGTACTAGTTAATTTGAGTTTTATAAGCATGTTATTCTATTATAAAGGTGCTACATCAGCGATTTAGTAGGGACAAATTTTTACACGATAATCCTACACATTTTTAACTAAGAAAGGTTTACTTTGAATTATTTTTATCAAGTAACAAATTTGACTGAAATCGTTATATTTTGTCTTATAATTTAGTAATATTATCCCATCATTAAATATAAATTAAACCAAATTCGAAATAAAAGAAAATTAAAAGTTCATAAACTATAATTTTAAATCTTGACAAAGAATTCATATGTTAATGATTAAAGCAAACATTTACTAAATCATTTCTTCTGTTTCTTAATTGTAAAGAATGGTGTAATCTCTTCAATTCTCAAAAAACGATTCGTTTTTTCTTAAAAACTAAAATCTCCATTAAATCTTGGTGAATATCCGAATGCCGATTATCAGACACCTATTTGTAGCAATATGTGAAAGTAGTGTGATCTTATTTAAATTGTCGCGCTCTGAGTTCTCATCTATTTTATAATAAGCACTTGTGCTCTCATGCTATTAAGTTGTGACCGATTTCATTTACAGTGGTAAGAAAAATTTATAAATAAATAAAAAGGACCACCCTAATAACTCTTATTCTAATTATCGGATTTCCATGTTCTACGACTCAATCTTATTGGTTCGAGATGGTTACCTCAAATATGCTAATTAATTAGTGTCGACATACTTTCTCTGAATAAACATCTCTTTCTTTGACGGTTTTGGATTTCTGACCCCAATTTTAAGTATCTGACTTTCTTGAAATTAAATTTCTCAGGAACTATTTGACCGATTTTGCTCAACTTTCGTATTTTACCACATAAAATTACATTCTTTAAAACTACATTAATGGTATGCTTTACTTTTTAAAATTTTTCAACCATTCTTAAATAAAATAATAAAACTAATACATATTTACTAAAATGTATTTTTTGTCTGAAATTATCTTTAGATAATCGAGTTTATTATAATTGTGTGTAAAAAATTTTGAAATCGCTTAAAAGGTTCTCTAGATGTAGCGATATATGCAAAAATTAAAATTAACGTTAACTGGTCCAAACTTTTGAGCGCTCTCCGGGACCTTATTTCCCAGATTGTGGCTACCCCTGTATTTTGGGAGTCAGAAACCTTAATCTGTCGAAAAAAAAGTATGTTTATTCAGAGAAAGTACGTTTTCGTATCGAGATGTAGAATACTGCTTTTCTTTAGTGATGTATTTAAATTTCATTATCCTTAACACCTAGCATAAAGAAATTCAGACTTATTCCAGAGTTTTATAAAAACCCTTTATCTATATAGATAATTTCTCTATAGATAATTCCTATGTAGATAATTTCTATATACATTGTTTTTAAAAATTCACGTTTCCTTTAACGTTTCGAAAAATATTGATTTTAGTTCGTCTCTGCAAAAATTTGAAAAATTCAATGTTTAACTAGTTAGTTATTTTTTTTTCTCAAAGATAAATCATAAAACTCAAAAACTTATTTCTTAAATAGAAATCTGTACTTGAGACACTTTGAATTATTTATGAAGTGTAATTAAGAATTTAAAATTTATAAATAACTTCGAGTTTAAATATTTCATTTTCTGAATTGAAAATTTACTACAAATATTTTTTTTCATATTTTTATTGCTTGCATTTCGAAATATTTGCACTCAATTCCATAACTTTTTAAATTATCCGTGAAATAAATAGTTTTGTCATATTCTTTCGAATTCAAATTTTCAGATTTGTTTGATTGTCATAGATTTTGCTTTCCTATACATTTTGTTATTCTATTGATTTTTTTGAGCTGCATAAATTTCCCTTTTAATTACTTATTTTCAGCGTAATATATTTTGGGCATCAATAAAGAATCTTTTCTAATCTGAATTCTTATTTAAAGGATTTTTAAATCCAGTTATAATTTTTTATACTATTTTCCAACAACTAATTAATATTTTAATACAATTTTCCTTTTGTTATGACTTTAAAATATAATAAAAAATCAAAATTGAATAAATTTAAAACAACGGAATTAAATGTGCATTTTAAAAAATAATTCACAAAAGATGGTAACTTTTAATTACGTGTAACAAAAAATTTCTTAAAAGACTTAAAAATAATGAAATGAAAGGGAATTGTGAAAAGGAAACCAAACTTCTTTTGATTACTTGACAGATTATTAAGACAATATCGAAAAGATTAATAAGATTATTTTCTATATTAATTATTAATATACTCTCTAATTTTCGAATTTGTTTTTTGTATATTTTGTAATAAAAAAACTACTGGTATACAAAGTATTAAAATGTTATCTTTTATCCAAATAGTCAATAGTTACGGTCTAATAAGAAAATAACGTTACATTATAACTAAGAAAAACATTTATAATGTCACTAATTTCAAGCACACTTGTGAGGGCATAAAGATAGTACCATTATAAAACATATCTTCAAGTTCTACAGTGAGAATTAAATTACTACTTATCTCGAATAGTATACTAAATAATGAATGCTTTAACTTAATTTTACCTGGTATTTAGCTTACTTAAAACATCACTTTTTTTAATAAATAATACTCGGAAGTACATTTATGACACTCAATATATAAGACATGGACATAATATATAAGACAAGTGCTATATACTTGCTATATATAATACTTGCTACGTATAATACTTGCTATAAATAACACTTGCTGTATATACTACTTATTATATATAATGCTTGCTATATATAATACTATAATGAAGCAACAATTGATATTTAATCAATTATTATAATTTAATGAACATTACAATTTAATAATATTATTAAATATTGTGGAGGATAGGAATTTCATAAGCGAATCGTGCACTTTTATCATTACTTTTTTTAATTACTTGAATATCATTACATTTCATTTATCTTTACACTTTTAATATCATTACTCTTTTAAATTACTAAAAATCTAATATTTGTTTATCTAAAAATCTAATATTTGTAATAATCGAGTTTGTGCGTGTTTTTATATATCAATGCATAAGTATATTAAATAATAAGCACTCATACTATTTGCTATGCGAAATGAAAACATTCTAAAATAACTATAAGCATATACTTTGACGTGTTTTTATATACTAATATATTAATGCAATAAATAGAACAGAAACATTAATACAATTGTACTTAATCTGAAAATTATTTATGTAGATTAACAACTTCATGAAATTCAATATCTTTCTCAAAATACTCACCCTTTCGTGATTTAATTTGAAATACTTGATAACTCAAAAGTGAAATAATAATACATGCATACTTCTATTTTCTAAATTTATTCTTTGTTTAATTTATTTCAGTATCTTGAACTGAGATTTTCTCCATTAGTAAGAACAGCTGGTTCAGTGGTTTTCTTTTTACACATGGTAAGTTAGAAATTTCGTTTTTCGTTTATAACAATATTAATTGTTAATATATTATTATTTATATGTTTCTATAGATTATGATGTATATTTACTGACCGAAATAGCGTTTCTATCGAAATTATACACTGCAAAAAAGGATTTCTCGAAATTGATCAAATGTGTCCAAAATAGCTCCAAAACAAACATAACCGAATTTGAAAAACCGCATATTATTTAAAATTGAAACAGCATATACTCATTTTTAAGCTAAATGCATAATCTCAAAAATGAAGTAAAGGGAGAAATGTGATTGTTGGCTGTCCGCAGAATTTGAAACAAGGACCTCTAGATAGTAAAATACTCTAACCATAGTTGTACAACCTAGTCCGGGGAGAGTTAAAACGCTTTGTATAGAACTCATAAGTCAGAATAAAGCAGAATGAAATTATTATAATAACTTATCTACTACTGCGATTATTTTTTATCTATATGATTACATAGCAGCAGACAGTAAAATTTCTTTTATTAAAAAAACAAGAATTGAATGAAACGTTAGCCAAAGAGCATTTCTTTCACGCATTTTTTAGACTATGCATTTAGCTTAGAAATGAATATATTCTGTTTCAGTTTTCAATGCATAAAGTTTATAAATTTGACCATGTTTGTTTTGGAGCTATTTTAACCCCATTTTGCTCAGAAACGTTTTTTATAGTGTAAATTTTTTACAATTTACAATTCACAGATTAATTGTAAATCTTAGTGAGTGTAAAAGTATAATCCTGTATGATATTATTTATTAGGTTATTATTATTTGATTTAAAAAAAATTCCCTGAGTTTGTGAATACCTGAAGTTTTTTAAATTCGAATGCATTTGTTTTGGAGCTATTTTGACATATTTTTGCTCAATTTTGAGAAACCGTTTTTTCGAGTGCTCATTTTTTACGACTCACAATTTCTAAATAGTTGTAAATCTTAAGGCTTGTAAGTATAAATCTATATGATATTAATTATTGCTATCTAGCAAAAAATTTTGAATTAATTTTTCTTGTTTCAGTTGTTATATAAACAATTGCTATTCAAATTTAAAATAATGATATCTGACATAAGTTTTCAATATAAATTCATTACATTTCAACAAGAATAAAAGTCCCTGCAATGTCTAGGGTTTCGATGGTTTAATCATAGTAGGCGCTACCAATGAAATATTAAAAAATACTTTTCGTTTGACGTCACCTTACTCTTTAAAATTCTTTTTCTTAATTAAAAAAAAAGATAGAAAAATTAATGAAATAGAACTCCCAAAAGAATATAAACCTCAAATGTCAGTCTGCAATTTAATAAGTTACCTTCAAATGAAAAAAAGGAAAGGGAAAAAAATAATTTTTAAACACCGGATTACTAGTAAAGAAAAATTTTATTTTTAGGTCATCGTGTCTAACCATTCAATAAGCCTGGTCTTTTTTTATTTTTTGAACAAATGTTATTCTTTACAATTGCTCAGCAAATAAATTTTAATTCAAACTTCTATTTTAATATTTCTGCGATTTGAAATTGTAATTTAAAGTGTTTGCGTAAGCAATTAATGAATTTCATGCATGAAAATAGTGTTAATAATTAAAAGTATCATCAGTTCAAATGCTCCTAACAGTTTTAATAATTAAAAGCAAACAAGATGAGACATATTTTATTTTGTTTAACCCATGTCATATTTCTGGCAAGATTTTTAACATGCTTCTGCTATTGAGCATTTAGTTTACTTCTCGAACATTTACGAGTTGTTAATAAGCACGTTTCAAATACGTAACCACTTCTACTAAACTGGCACTTTCAGTCCTGCTACTTAAGTAAGACTCTAAAACAAACTAAAACTTTTTCTGAAATGAAAAATTTCGAGATCAGTTCACTTCACCTTTTTTCCCTTTCTACAAACTAAAACTTTCCTTATACGGGATATTACACTTGTTAGTAATATTTTGTTCTTTATTCATAACACTTTCCGAATCTCAAAAGAAAAAGTTTTAATTTTTATTAAAAATAAAATTTCATTGTTTCATTTTAATAATCATAATTTGTTTTAAAAAATTATATGAAAATTGTTTAGAATCAAATGAGTCACCAACCACCCTTGGCAGCCATAATTTAGTTACCACCACAAACTCGCTGCTCTTTCACCTAGCCTTGTGCTATTATGACAATTCAATAATTAATAAAAATAATAATAATTAATTCAAGGGCAACTATACCATATTCTAAACAAACTATATATTAAATAAATGCATATGTTAAATGTATAGTTAACATACTAGTTATATTAATATAAATATATTAAACGTATAAACAAATATATAAATCTATAAACAAACCATATATTAAATAAATGCATATGTTAAATGTATAGTTAACATACTAGTTATATTAAAATAAATATATCAAGCGTATATGCTTTTAATTTTTTTTCTATTTAACATTTATGATTTTCTTTTATGTAACTTGCGCATATATGTTTTAACTACACATATAACATTCATATATTAATTCCTGTTCAATAATGTACACTTAAAAAATAATTTTTAATTATGTTTAGAAAACATTTTAGGTTATAAAAAATAAATTTCATAAGTATAAATTAATTATCATAAAGAAAGTCATTTTTCATTTGATAATAAAAAAGAGGAAAAAATGTAATTAAAGTTATGTCTAGAAACTGTTCAGAAAAATGCTCAAACTGTCTTATCAAGAAGTTAATTAAAAAATTGTACATTCCTAGCAATATGATTTATATTTTAAAAAAATCTTTTATCATGTCAGTAACTATTTTTTAAAACAAGCATTTTTCAGAGTGATGCCTTTGTTGCATAAAATTGGATTATTTCTTTCAAACTCAAAACCAGACATAATTGTTTTATTTCACTATTTTTTCATTCAAAAATACGTGTGTCAATAACCTTTTTTTTAAACAACACCAAAATATTAATTTCCAGTCTAAAGATTTTGCGCTAATGAACTGGTTAATATTTATCTATTACGTTTTTTCTATTCTTAATTAGATCTCGGAGATTGTTTTCAAGATGATAGTTTAACTATTAGTTAAAAGGAACTTAATTTAGAAATATATATTTTTAAAAACGAACTCACTATTTTAATAGATATTTCAATCTAAGTCACGTCAGAACATACTCACTACTTTTCAAGTTTTTAATTTATATATTTAACTATTTTAAAGGAAAGTAGAAGTCATCTTCTATATGTTACCGGCAAAGTATGAAATCCGGCATTATATATAATGCCTAAAACTAGCCGGCAAAGAGTGAAATGATTTATATTTCACACATTGCCTAGGCATTATATCTAATGCCGGATGCTATTTAGGCAAAGTATGAAATAAACGTCCTGATGAGGTTATTATGTAAATGATGGGCATGTTACTGTGAATGACTGAAATCGGTGGCTGTTGACTTTCACCAGTGAATGTTGACAATCACATAGTCCCTTTGGTGAATGTCCGAAATATTTATTACATCCGATTTGATATTAATTTACTCGTGGATATAATTACATTTATTCCATATTTTAGTACTTACTGACGATAGATTAGAAGAAACATCAGTGTTTGGAGTATCAGTCAAATATATAACGGGCAGTGGCCCTTTACTTTAAAAAAACATCAGTGTAGGGTATACCGGGCAATGGTTTTTTAAGATCACTGGTGTTTCTTTTAATCTATCGTCAGTAAGTACTAAAATATGGAATAAATGTAATTATATCCACGAATAAATTAATATCAAATCGGATGTAATAAATATTTCGGACATTCACCAAAGCGACTATGTGATTGTCAACATTCACCGGTGAAAGTCAACAACCACCGATTTCCGTCATTCACAGTAACATGCACATCATTTACATAGTAACCTCATCAGGACGTTTATTTCATACTTTGCCTAAATAGCATCCGGGATTATATATAATGCTTAGGCAAAGTATGTAATATTTCTCATATTTTATACTTTGCCTAAAAATGTCAGGCATTATATATAATGCCTAGGCATTTCATACTTTGCCGGTCACATATAGATCATCAATGAAAAACTTTCAAAAATAATTTATACCACTGAACTTTAAGTTCAGTCTAAGAAGAAAGGAAAAAGCAATTCTCTTAATATATAAAAATTTGAATTCTTTACACTTCATGACACCAAACGCACTTTTTTAAGCAATTTTATAACGACTGATTTCGCTTTATGGAATATTTCAATCTCAAACTGTCTAATAGAAGAAAGAAATTCTGAAACAAAACTTCTAGTAAAATTACCTTACAGTATGGCAATGATATTCTGGTAAACAAATCATAATTCTGGTTAATAAAACTAAAATATACACTTGGTAAATTACCCATTTATATGATAACAATTTACTGGAAATTCTTGTTTTCAAAAATATAGTTCATATAACCACACATCAGTAACAAATACAAAACTGAAAAGTATATTTAAACGAATTAATGGTTTTTCTGCCATGCTAAAGTTATCATGATAAAATCACCAAATTGCAGCACAATCACCAAGTTTTATCGCATAATATACAACCATATTTTTTTGTTGTACAAAATCGTTACCAAAATGCTTCTGTAAAATCTATTGAACTATTTGGCGTTTACATAGAGCCAGAAAGACAGTAAATTTCACCATATTCTGGTAGTTGTGGCCTTACTATCTTTTTCAGTTCACACCGCTTCACCCTTCAAGCTGTTTTTAAAAAATTTATTATTTCGATTACAGAATATCTGTCAGATATATTTCTGTTCTCAGAATATAAATTAGAAAAGGTAATTCAGGGAGTTTTCAAATATTCTATTAAAAACTCAGCAATAACTTTTTTTAATTTATTTATTTTAGTTTTTCCAGGAAGCTGATCAGTTTATATAGACCTGATGAGTCTTTTGTAAACTTTACATTCATTTTAAATGCTTTCACGTTAACTAGTTATGCACGGTGCTCCTTATCACCTAATATAATCTTGACATGCGTCACTACTGTACTTCTAGTGTTTTACACGTGTCTTCTTTTCATTTGTGCAAACCTTATAAAGCACTTTAAAATTATAAAAACGTAAAAGTATATGCTCCAAAGCTATTAAAATAGAAAATAAACAAAAATATCGAGCAAGTTCTGGAATTCGCCTTGAAAGTATTTGTTTATGAAAAGTTATAATCACATAATTAGAGGGAAACGAACTAAGGTTGAACATAATTCTTCAGGATTCAAAAAATTTATTATTTTAATAAAATGTTTACCAATTATTCCTAAAGACGTTTGCATAAAATTGTCTTCCGATGATTATTATCAGATTTAATAAGAATATGTTTATACATTTTTAGCCTCTAAGTTTACGGAACACAATAATTTTGTCAATAATTCACTAATAGGCATACAAAACTGTCATTGTAGAAAGTTTACAAAATTCCTTTCAAGGCTAAATATTTTATGATTAAGCATATTTCAAGAGCTGTTATATAACCCTTTAAAATAAACAAAATAAGGAAACCTATGGATGATACAGATCAAATTTGCTCTTGATTTATTTGAAATTTAATGTAATCACAATGATGTATTCATCAGATTTAAATATTATGATATTTAAATCTGATAAATTATTGATAATTAGCTGATAACACTTGTTTGTAAAAGAAATAATAAAATAAAGCAGGTAGATTGAGTGGTAGGGGTAATTTTTGAGTATCAATTAGGTATAATTTTTTTTAACTTTGTGTTGTACTGAATGTATAGTATAGCTGTAACTTTATGAGTATAATTAAATTTATTATATTATAATATATTCTCGATAAAATTTTATATGATTTGATATGGTTTGTTTATAACATAAAAATGTATGTATGAAATATTATGCCTATTATGTAATGCAATATTATAATAACTTATTATGAAGCAATATTTTAGCGCTCTTTAATTAAAACTTTTTAGCTATGCCTGTTTACTTTTACAGCTTTTGAATTAAATTCCGTCAGAGTATACGTCCTAGGCATATTACTTCAAATAAAATACGGTTTAATGTCTGAACTCGAGTCATAAAGATTTTTATTACTAACAATATATTTTTTTTAAAAGTTTGCATTGTACTGAATGTATATTATAGCCATAACTTTATTAGTATAATTAAATTTATTATATAACAATACATTCTCGATTAAATTGTATAATGGTTTATTATGCCATAAAAAATTTAGTATAAAATATTATGTCTATTATGTAATATAATATTATAATAACTTATTATGGAGTAATCTTTGAAGTATGGAGCACTCCTTAATTGAAATTTTTTTAGCTATACCTCTTTACTTTTGAAGCCTTGAAATCCGATTCCATGGAATGTATACGTCGTCAACATATTTCTTCAGACATAATATTATTTAGTACATTCAATATTATAATTATGAAGATATATTTTAGAGCTCTTTAATTAAAACATTTTAGCTATACCTTTTTACTTTTGCAGCTTAGGAATTCGATTCCATGGAATGTATACGTCGTCAACATATTTCTTCAGACATAATATTATTTAGTACATTCAATATTATAATTATGAAGATATATTTTAGAGCTCTTTAATTAAAACATTTTAGCTATACCTCTTTACTTTTGCAGCTTAGGAATTCGATTCCCTGGAATGTATACGTCGTCAACATATTTCTTCGGACATAATATTATTTAGTACATTAGTACACCCAATATTATAATTATGAAGTTATATTTTAGTGCTCTTTAATTAAATTTTTTTAGCTATACCTCTTATAAAATACTTTTGAAGCTTTTTAACCCGATTCCGTGGAATGTATACGTCGACATATTACTTCAAACAAAATACGATTTAGTACAGTAATACATATATTATTATAATAACTGATTTTGGAGTTATATTTTAGCGCTCTTCAATTAAAATTTTAGCTATACCTCTTTACTTTCAAAGCTTTTGCATCCGATTCCGTCGAACATATACGTCGTCGACATACAGAGAAAATACGATTTAGTATATAAATACATACAATATTATAATATCTTATTATTGAGTTACATTTTAGTGCTCTGTAATTAAAAAATTTTAGCGATACCTCTTTACTTTCGAAGTTTTTGTAACCGATTGCGTCGAACGCATTAGTCGTCGACATGTTACTTCAAACGAAATACGATTTAGTGTCCGAACTCGAGTCATAAATATTTTTATTACTTCCAATATAATTAGTCAGGATTGAGCTATTAGAATCATAAACATTGGGATATCGTATATGAGAGAAAAATTCCTATTATTTCATTAACAGTTATTCGCAATGTTTGTTTGCTTTCTTTTTACCTTTATTGCTAAGTATTCTTTTTTAGAAGCCGCCTAAAGAAATAGCTATGTTTATGGCAATAAAATAAGTTTAAGTGCTAAATTTAGCATCAAAAAAATTTTTTTACTTTGTTTTGTAAACCAGTCCTAAGAAGAGTGAACGTTTTATTTCCGGTCTACATTATCAAATCATTTCAATCTTATCATTCATACAAAATTCTTCAAAAAATGTCCTTTCTTAATTAAATGCTGAGAAATGCTTTTTTTTTCGTGTAAACTAAATTTTCTAATCTGTTGCTGAAAGAATCTGTTTCGGAAAGAAATATTCATAGAAAATAGATAGACGTGTGTAATTTCGTCTCTTAAAAACCATTTTTTAAATATCTTCAAACTGTGAAGGTTGAAACATTATGTGTGTCAATAAAAAAATAATTAAAATCCTAATATTTACAATACAGCACTATTACAGTACTTTTATTTTTTCATAATACAATTCTAGAGGATTAATTGTATTTTCTAGTTTATCGCTATACTGTGACAAAATAGAACAAACTTTTTCGGTAATCTTAGATGCTAATTAAACCTTGTTCTCGTCGAAGTTAAACCATTAACTCGAAGAAAATAACATTAAACCAATCTTACGTAGATACCTGAAATCTCCACAAAAAAATAATGAACCAATTTCTATTTAAATCGATTTTTAGTTTAACAGTGCCTTACAGTAACATTAATCATTGATTAAAATAATGCTTCTATAATGACTACAGTAGCATTAATCTAATCAATTAGAATGTATAGTAATGCATTATTATATGCATAGAGTAATAATTAAAATGCTTATTTGCTATAAAATTGATTTAAAATGAATAAACTACTTTTATCAGTAAAATTAATGTGATTAAAACTTTGTTCTATTGTTTGTTTGTTTATTTCAACTCTCTCAGCTTTTTCCGAAGTTTTTACGTATTTTTTTTTAATTGAGAGTGTTTCTACATTTTACTTATTAATTTTTTGAATTGATTTGAAATTCTAAGTAAGAATAAAATTTAAAAACACTCCAAGAGATAATATAAGCAGTTTTCATTCATCCGAACAAATATTTTGGAAATCTATTTTTTTATTAGCGGAATTCGGTGCATAAAAAAGTCCTGAAAAAAATTTTCAAAGTCTTGACTTTTCTTGAATTTTAAAAGAAGATTTTCAAAAAGTCAAATAATTACTCTTCTCAAAGAAAATTTGCTTTTTATTAATTGAAATCTCGCGTAAGTCTTATTTGAAACTTTAAAAAAATGATTGAACCTTTTTTATTGATATTTAACCAATACCAAAAAATCTTTCTTTTGGAAATGTCAACAAAGTCTCACAGCCTCTGAATCTTGAGAGATTAGTTCATGTCGGTCACATCAAACAAAATATTTTGAAAAAAAAACTGTCAAGAAATATATAGATTTTTTGTTAGAAAACTTATTAAGGAAAACACTTATAAATAATGGTTTTAATACAGTTTTTTTTTTCAAGAAAATTATAAACTAGCTAAACTTTTTAATATAAAGACAAAAATACATTACCTTATGAAAACTGCATTAAATGAGTTTTACTAAAAATAATTAATGACATAATCTCATTTTAGCTATTTTGGACTCCCATTTAGAAAAAAAGTATGGTCAAAACTGTAAAAAATGGTAAAATTTATAGCGTTTCTGGCTCTATGGGAACACCCAAAAGCTTGGTAATTTTTACTAAAGCCCTTCGGTAATGATTTCGGTAAAATTGACAATGAAATGTTTTAAAGTCTGTGATGAAATTTGCTAAATTTGATAATACTTTCATGATACCTAAAGGCACAACATAAAAACCATTTATTTGGTTAAATTTATTTATCACTTGTCAATTTTTTACTAATATGGAATTTCCGGAAAACCATTTCCATTAATTGCTAAATAAATGGTTTGAATGGTTTTTCGATCAGAATTTTCACAACATATGAAGCTTTAATTCTGCAATAAAAGAAACTAACAAAAACGGTTTTAAAAAGAAGACTCAAAGAAATAATACAAAATCCGAAACTATGACACAAAATATGAAAATGTAGTTATAAATAAAAATATGTATTTAATGTTTATAATACGTTCTTCTAAAACTTATAATAATTAACGTGTAAATTAATATTTAGTTATACATGAAAATAAAAAAGCACTTAGTAATTAATCAAGCGTGCTTCAATATTTAAACAACAGGTAGATTTAAAGGAATAACTGATGTAATAAACAGGCAGCATGTATTAATAAATGCATGCAAGTGTTAAAAAAGATATAGGCATAAATAAAACATTTAGTGATAAAAAAAACACGCTTTAATAAAGAAATAACATGTAGTAATAAATTATCAACGTGCAATAATTAACTAAAATTCATAAAGTGAACTTAAATAAACGGAGAAAAATATTCGGGTAAAATTATTGTTCTATATGGCTATAATTCTGGTTAATAAAATCAAAATATACGATATTTACCCATTCATTTGATGATTTTTCCGGTCATATGATAACGGTCACTCGGAAATTCTGGTTTTGAAAATTTTAGTTCTAGTTAACACACATTTAGTAAAAAATACAAAACTAAAAAGTAAATTTAACCGAATTAATGGTTTTTATGCCATGCTTTGAGTTATCGTGATAAAATGTGTAAATTTAACCACATTTATCAAATTTTATAACATATTATAAAACCGTATTTTATTGTTAATTTTACCAAAATCATTACCAAAGAGCTTCGGTAAATACTACCGAGCTTTTTGTTGTCCCCCATAGAGCCAGAAACACGGTAAATTTTACCATTTTTCTATAGTTTTAACGTTATTTTTTCTCTGTTTATAAATTAATGAAGCAAAGCAAGAAAAATGGAAAAAAATATATAACTTTTTTTTCATTGCATGTGCGAATTTAACATTTTTTAAAAATTTTGACTCATCATTGAAATATTTAATTTTTCTCCAATGTTAAGTAAATGTGAGTTGGCTCTATTATATAACACTGATAGAATGACTTTAGAAGCTTAATTAAGAAAGGCATTAGTGTCTTAAATGACACTAATGATGACACTAATATATGACATTGAAAAACTTTAAATTCAATCATTTCGAAATCTTCTTTATAGTATTATGCAAAGGATACATGCAGGGGACAAAAGTTTCAAACACTCTTCTTCTCAATTCCTATTCCTTCGGATAAATTAGCAAAATGATTTATAATCCAGGTATAAGCCAGATAATCATAAATTAACCAGATAATAAATTATCAACATGATTTATTAATCTATGCCAACTATAACATTATATCATATTCCTATTAATGTTTAAACTTGTTTCGGTGACATGACTGATTGTATTTATGTATATTTCAGATGATGTATATGCCTGTTGTCTTGTATGCTCCAGCTTTAGCTTTGTCAGAAGGTGAGACCTCCATTACCTTTGTAGAATCTTTTTATTAAATCTAACCAATTCATTTTAATGGTTTTAAAAATTTATTTTGAATGAATTTACAAAATAAAAAATTTATTTAAGCTCTTCCCTTTGCACTTTTCAAAAGCAATGGGAAACTATTGTAAAAGAAGAATATTTTATTCAGAAAATTTAAAAAAGGTTTAATTGAAGCAAATGTAACAATAATTTTAACTTTTCTTTAGAACGCAGTTAAAAGTATCTCTTTACAATTTGAAGAAAAAAAACTGAAGGAATGTAACTGAATGTTAATTAGAAGTCATAAATAAAAAACATTCGGAAATGTCTGTGTTATTTTCTTTCACAAAAATTTTCTTTCATTACTTATTCTTCGGATAAAATTAAAAGCAAAGACTAATTGACAAAACGCAAATATTTTTTTTAACTGTGTAAATCACGTATTCTGTTTACTAAGTAGTTAAAAAGAAATACTCTGTGTGAATTGTAGAATAAAAGAAAATAGATTTAAAAACTTAAATTCTAGACATGTAGATAATTGTTTTATATTTTGATACCTAATAAGAACAGGGTAATTTCTCAATTCATAAACATATCGCCGTACCTGACCCTCAGCATGTAGGTGAGGGTTGAAATATAGGTTAAATATGTTTTGACATATTGACAGAAACATTCTGATCCCCAAAATAGCATGTGCAGCCTTTACTTATTTATTTATCCAAGAGGTTTACACCATTAATCATATAATGCGTCCATCACAACAATTTTATAAATATTAATTTTAATTTTTTTTATAAAAAAAAGTACCATAAGACAATGTTTGACTGTTTTAATTATTTGATACTGTATTTTTTTGTCATATTTTCAAAAATTTAGAAAATATTTCACTGGCAGTTGATCTGAATAAAAATGCTATATATACGGTTAATTTTGAAAAACTGTTTTCAGCCAGGTGTTTTAACCTGACATGTTAGTCCTTAAGAATTTTCTAAAGAATAAGAAGTTTCTCTCATCTAGTTATTTAGCAATAAGTTATTCGTGGTCATAGAAACAAAATAAACTAGAATTAGTTAAGTAGTTTATTAGCATAACATGTAATCCTTTTTTTTTAAGTGTACTTAAGTTTAACCCTGAAAATACGATAATTACAACGAGTTTTCAAAAGTAAAAAAAATTTCATATCGTTTTTTTAATTCTGTGGATTCCAAGTTTCCTTATGTTGCAGTACCTTTTGAAAAACTTTATTTACCAAAATTCAATTGTCTAAGTCTAGAAGATCATTTAAAGATATTTAAGAGATTGCACAATTTTCGTTTAAACATCGCGTTACTAACTATAATTATTGATAACTGCTTAAACCTTAAAGTATTTTGAAAAATTTATAAAACATACTTTTTTGAGTCAATATGCATTTTTAAATTATAACTAAAAAAAATAGCGTGTAAAGCGCAAAACAAACATGCCCAGAGGATATTTGGTAAGACCAAACTTGGACATTGGTAAGTATAAATTTCTGCTTTTTAAGGTTCTCTTAGCTTTCCGGTTCTTTTTTATTGTTATTACTAAACAAAAATATGCGTGCTAATGAAAGCAATTTGTAAAATGTTAAAAAACTGAATACTCTAATAAGTCTGAATACTGTGCTGTAAAAAATACTGTAATATAACACTGAATACTATATTAATCTATAATAAAATATTTTAAAATCTAATTAATATTATAAACCTTCTATCGTGTTACACTAGTTGTACTACTTTACTAACGAAAAAAACTATTTGGGTTGGGAGTGAATTTCTCTGAAGTTATAGTTCATTAAGGTTTATACTAAGTCATAAAAAGTCAATTTAAATAATTTTTCCACTTTTAGTTTTTGAAAGTCAAGTTAGTGAACATAAATACAAAAATACACATTACATAAATTGTTGGTTTTTTCAGTTACTGGAATAAACTTATGGACAGCTATTATATCCCTTGGATTAGTTTGCACTTTCTACACAAGTATAGTAAGTAGCTGCTAAAAATATTTACATTTATTTCAAATTATATATATCTCGATAAAATGTTCAAAACTATTAAGTTTAATTCGTTAAGTATGGTTTTCCTTGATACTAATAGTATTTTAGTTGATAAAAATATGCAATTCAGGATTTTTAAAATTCAAAAAAGATTAAGCTTAATTTTTTGAAACATTGTTATTTCTTCTTAATCACTTTAGCTGAAGCAAAAATATTTCCACAGAATTAAAAATTTCTTCAATAATCGAAAATAATGATTTTTTTTTGCCTAATGAAAATTATCTGCATTAGAGAATATTTTCAAAACTTCAACGCTAATTGGATAGGACATAGTTAACGGCTAACAAAAATTAAATTACCATCACTTTGAACATCATGAAAAGGAAAAGTGAAGAATACAAACCTCCGATTTAGAATTTTTTTCTCTTGAGTAAACTTCTGGAAGATTCTTTTTTACATATAGATAGATACCTCTGAAGAAATCTATCTGAAAAGATTCATGAATAAAATTTTAACTTACTTTAGATTTTTCAAATTTTAAAGTGCGGTCTTAAAGTGAAATGTTTTTTCCCTACAATGGCTAAGACACTTTTACTAAAAATTAGTCTCTAGGAAAAAGTAATATTATCGAGTACCGGTTCTCAATTTTTTTCGGCTTCGGAACCCTAAAATTAATTAGCCTTTTTTCGGCGGTACCCTAAATTTATGTATAATGTTTAAGGTAATTGAGAACCTTTTGACCTCTAAAAAATAAATGTATTTAAAATATTTAATTAGAGGAATGAAGATTTTTCAT
The DNA here is from genome assembly GCF_043381705.1 of Parasteatoda tepidariorum. Taxonomy (NCBI): domain Eukaryota; kingdom Metazoa; phylum Arthropoda; class Arachnida; order Araneae; family Theridiidae; genus Parasteatoda; species Parasteatoda tepidariorum. Next base: position 70,144,461 of record NC_092206.1, read on the forward strand.
CGTTTTATCATTAAAAATCTTAATTTAGGTTTCATACCCGACAATTAAATTAAAAATAAAATCCATATTGTATATGGTTAGCGTCGTTTTTATCCAAAACTACAAAAAACTAAACACTTGTGAAATTTTACTCTTTTAAAACACTTTACTTTTTGAAATCAATTTGCAAATGTATAAAAAAAACATGCTGATAACAAAATAAATGTTGGTTTTGAAACAAAATTTCAAATAATGATAAGTATAAAAACAGTTTTATACATGCAGGATATTATCCATACAAACTCAATCATCTTGTAAATGTATTACTTGTACAAATGTAATCAGAAAAAAGCTAAAATATGATAATTGTTTAGATTTGCTTAAAATTAACAACAAATCAATGTCTGCTTGCTCTTTTTAATATTTTATATATTTAAGAAAACAAATCAAGTACCGTGCTTTTCTACATACTATATACATAATTTGGAGTGAAAAAAATGGAATGATCAATAAGCGATTTTTCTCAAATTTAACAGTTTGAATACCACCTTTATTATGATAACTTGACTAATTTTGTTGAATATGGTAATACAACAAATAGTTATTTAACCATTTTGTCTGAGAAATTTCTAACAGTGCTATTATTATCATTATTATAACAAATGAATTCAATATGATTGTTTTATATGTGCTTGCGTTATGATAAAATATGTTAACATTTTATTGTATTCTGTCAGATGCATTTCTTCTAAAACGGAGTCAATCCATATTTTAAAAAAAAAAAATTTTTGTGTGTTTTTGAATAGGGTGGCATGAAAGCAGTTGTGTGGACGGATTTCTTTCAATCCATAATGATGTATATATCTATCTTAGTCATTCTGATTAAAGGAACTTATGACATAGGAGGGTTTGATGTCGTGTGGGAGCGGGCTCTGAAAGGAGGCAGAATAGAATTTCTTAAGTAAGTCCAATTTTTTTTTAAATTAAGTTTTATTTAAACAACTCAACACGGCTGTTTTTCGAAAGCTCCGTAATAATATGAAAAGATGCTTTTTTACAAATAATATGCTATTTTTATAACTGATGTAAGTTTGCAACTGTTACTCATGACTGTTATATCAAGTTTAACCTAACTAAGGAGAGCACTGGCTATTTTTAAAATGGCCTTTTTAAAATGGCGCAAAACGTCACTATGGAGAAAAACCAATAGTTTTGTGAAAATAAAAAGCGTTTGTGGTCTAGTTTCTTAATATTTAAAAAATTACTCCAATGCTGCATCATCTGGGCTCATAAAAATTTGCAAAATCTGAGAATAAAGTAGTGATTTTGATGATTTTCATATAAAAGGAAAATGGTCACCAAATTGGTGATTTTTAAAAAAGTTTAATTACTTTTAAAATATTTACGTTATTTGTTTGTTCTAAAACCCATATAATTCTTCACTGCAAGATTATATAGTTTAATATCATCACATTGCTTCAAGTGGTAAGGCACTTAAACTATGGCTTTTTTATTTTCATTGACGACAGAGCTTCGAAAAATAGCGTTTTAGGTCTAAACTTACAAAAGATTTGACCATGTTTGTAGCTCTCTTTACTTTACTTGTTCTCTACTTTTTACCAACTCGATTATCCGAGATAACAAAGTTAGTTTTACATATTAGTTTATCATACATATTACATACTATTATAAAATATACTATATCGAATCGTATACACTGTTATATTGGTAAATATGAAAAAAACTTATAATTCTACGTACAGTTTTGAATCAAACACGTATGTCATTGAAATATCATACACATCCTTTGTTAAAAGCTTAGTTGAAACTTTCAGCTTAGCTACTTTAAGTAAACAATTGCCAGATATTTATCGCAAAAAAAAAGCTCACCTTGAAAGCGATAAAAAAAAACTAACAGAAGCTCTTCTTGCGTGCAGTAGAACAAAAACAAGAACTGAACTCTCAATTCATGATTAGAATTCAATAAGAATCATGCAAACGATGTGATAATGGAATAAAAAAAATGCTAAAAATAATTATGCTCAAAAATATCCAAACGATAATTTTCTGATGCAATACTTTGCACCCATGCTGACAACAGATGAGAAACACAAGGAACAATGTATATTGGATTTAATAGCACACTCAGAAAATTCAGTTCAGCCTTAAACCATTATGTTGTTCAAATCTTAATAAGGTGCTAAATTGGACCATAGCTCATTTTAAATTGTATCATGGTATTGTGCTAGAAAATTAAGATGCATTAACTTACACCATTTTTTGTTTTAGCTTGGAGGTGTGTTTAGGATGCAATAAAATTTGATGATATTATAGATCACCGTGTTGCAAAATTACTAACAACACCTTAACAACCGAATTAGGATACCCACGATACGACATGCCGACTCTACGTCACTTGCAGGCATCCCATTATTTATTTTCAGTAAAAATAGGTACTTCTCCATTTCCCCGGCACAAGCAATCTCGGCTATTTTAACTATTTATTTTTTTTAAAAAAAGCACGCCGCTTGAAAAATTTCAATAAATAAATATATAAAAAGAATTTGAATTTATTTGCATTCAGTAACTCTGCATTGGCGACTTCATCGCCAATGCCGATGAAATGGAAAAGTGCCTAAAATGTTAATTTAAAGAATAAGCCTAGTGTGACGATGGGGGATATAAAAAAAATTCTAGTAAAATCACACTGTATTAAATCAAAAAAATAACACTGTATAAAAGCAAAAATCTATAATACTGGTAAGTAAAATCAAAATATACGGAGCTTAAACCATTTATTTAGTAATTTCTCCGTTCGTATGGCAATGGTTTACCGGAAATTATGGTTTTCAAAATTATTGTTCTCATTACTACAAATTTAATAAAAAATTGAAAACTAAAAAGTAAATTTAACCAATGTCTTAAAGTATCATGTTAAAATCACCAAGTTTTACTGTATTTATCAAATTTTATCACATATAATAACACAATATTTTATTGTTAAGTTTACAAAAACCTTTACCGAAGCGTTTTGGAAAAAATTATCGAGATTTTTGGTGCTCTCATAGAGCTAGAAACACGGTAAATTTTACCATATTCTGATTATTTTGACCATACATTTTTTCTAAGTGTAAAGTCCCTACAGTAAAACATTCTCTATCAAAAATGCTTCAACTTTCTCGCTTAATTTGAAAAAAATATTTAATTTCTGATTTAAAAAATTATCATCAAAAAGGTATAAATTTAACTCAGAAATAATGCTTATCCTAACGTTTAAATTGTAAAAACTCGTATAAAATTACTAAACTAAAGTCAACTTTATTTTTCAAGATTTTACTAGTTTAATTCTAACTCACTATCCTTAACTAGGACTTTATAAATATCATTTGCATCAAGTTGTTGTTTTTCAAACTGCCATTTGCAAATATCTGCAAGCCTGCTTGAAATCAGACAAATTTTTTAGGGCAAAAGGAGCACTTCTTGTTTTTCAGTGCGCCATCTATGGCCAAGAATGCAGTTTTACCACACACATACGTCACATTCCACTTTATGCGGACGTCTCCTCCATCCGCAGATCATAATTTTGACCTAAACCATACGCAGATCCGCAAAACCATAATTTTGACCTGACCATCCGCGGATCATAATTCTGACCTGAACCACCATCGATTCAATTCCGTACCCTCAGAGGTATTGATTTGTTACGGGAACTTGGAGAACTTTTTGACCCCGTCTGATTTAACGTGCACGAGTCACCATTTCATGCAAGGGGATTCTGGAGCTATTTGGGAATTTAGTACATAGGGATTCAGCCTACTGGATTCAAACTCCTATTCTCACGAGCACGAGTCCAACGTCCTACCAACCAGGCTATTCCGGTCATTTGTATCAAGTGAAATAAGCAATTTCATCTCTTACACAAAAAAAAAATTTTATATATGTTACATATATCTGTTCTTTCTAGGTTCGATTTAGATCCTACAGTTCGTCATACATTTTGGAGCTTAGTGATCGGTGGATATATTACTTGGATGGGAAACTATGCAGCAAGTCAAGCGATGATTCAGAGATATTTAACCGTCGGCAGTCTAAAGGGTGCGCAAGGGTACGTATAAAATATATACCACTTACAGACTAGCTAGAATGATCAAATATCTATAAGACTCCATGTCTGATGACAATACGAGTTCGATAAGGTAATGGATATCGTTTTCTGACCGCTACACGCAGAATTTAAAATCAAATTGTCGCCAAACGAAATTTTATCGTCTTGATTACATTTCAACTTGTTAGAGCACTTAAATATCTTACATACACCGAAGAGCCGTTACATTATGACCACCCTCCATCTACAACAATGGGCTTGCCCAGGTTTTCATGTGGCACATTAGGACCCATAATCCTCATAGAACAATCCCTGGCGTCTGTAAACTACTTGAACATAGTTACAGACCAGGTTCACCCATTCATGGCAACAGTTTTTCCTGCGGGGGGTGGTGTTTACCAACAGGATAATGCACCTTGTCATAAGTGTCGAATCGTCGAGGAACATACCAGTGACTTTCAAGTCATGTCTTGGCCCCCAAATTCACCTGACCTTAATCCAATGGAGCATTTGTGGTCCTACTTGGAAAACCAAATTCGTGCTGATACACTACCCTCTCGCAAAGTGAGGGAATTGCAGGACCAGTTGGTGAGCGCTTGGTACCAGATACCCCAGACTACCTATCAGCACCCTGTGGTATCAATGCCACGGCGGGTGCTAACAGTTTTAAGGGCTGAAGGTGGTCCTACATATTATTAGCAGGGTGGTCATAATGTAATGGCTCTTCTGTGTATATCTGATGATAATGCAAGTTTCAATCATTTCTTCACCACTGCCCCCAGTCTGCAACGTAAATCCAAAGTTTGATCAGTTTATGATTTGTTAGAGTGTTCAAAATTAAACTGGAACTCTGTTTTGGCTTAAATACAAGTTTCAATTATTTCCTGACGGTTTAATTTCTCTGTTTAAAATGTATTTTCGCCTCTGAATATAACAATGAACTTTTTCTGTAAAAATTGTCATTATAAATGTTATGTTAATTTTGAAATACATCAATCATCCACCCATATAGAATAACAATAGACAGTGGAGCATTATTCGAGAAGGGTTACAAAAAAGTGTATATTTCATATTTTTAGATGTTTATGGATCAACTTGCCTGCGTTGATATTACTTGTTATGATCACTGGCTTTTCCGGGCTGGTCATTTATGCATTCTATCATGACTGTGATCCTATTGGGACAAATCTTATTCAAGCTCCAGACCAGGTAGATATATTTAATCTGTTATCATTTAACAATGTAATACCATTTCAAGTTGCAAGCAAGTAATGAGAACATACTTGAAGTATTGTAAATTGATATACACCAATCTAATTGCGAATAGTTAGACCTTGGCGAGACCATGGCGAGTTAGACCTTGGCCAAGAGTTAGACTATAATATTTTACTGCTATGAAACTTTGAGCATCAGTTTACATTCCTAATTATACATAAGGAATCGATATTTTAGCTTCATAAGATGTATTTCTCTGTTATATTTATGAAATGAGGATTTCTCTATTATATAATAAGGGTAATACTGGGAACGTTTACAAAAAAGCTTGTCTGTCAAGATAAATTTATTGATCGCATTATAAATAAAATTTATATATTTATTTACATTTATTTGTAGATTATTTTAGATGCTTCGGTTTTCAAAATGGGCACTAAGATAAACTTGGTGCAAAACATACTCGCATGGTCTATGTCGTACGACTTTTCTCTCTGATTTTCACAATATCTCGTAGAAAAGACAACGTCTTGATCGGAAGAAAAATTATATTTTTTTAATATTGTACTAATTAGCATTTTCTTTCTAATAGTAAATTTCTAATTACCGAATTGTTTAGCTTGTCAATCGAACCTTAAACCTAAAAATTTTCTTCCACTTACTTTGTTACACTTTATAACTGAAAAGTTGTATGGGTTTTATAGGGCAAGAAATTTTTTTTCTTTAATTAAGATTATGAAATTTTCCAATCTTGTATTTTTTATATTATGTTGAAAAATATCAGAGATGGGTCTATTCTCTTATATTTAAGATAAAAAAAAAACTAAACTAACAATAATAACTAAATTTTTCCTTTAAGAGTCTTAAAACTTTAACCGTTGAGAACTGATCTTTGAAGACTCGCTAGATTGTTTGAAATTTAAAGGTGTTGAGTCATACAGAGATGTCTAAGTTGACGTGTCTTCATTTACCTGTTCACCAAAAATCTATCAATGATCAATCCTTTAGCAGTAGCAGCCAATAGGAATACTTTTTACTTGTGACGTGAATGAAAATCGCCTAATAGAACACCTAGTTACCATTGGCAACCACAAAATTTCGACAATTGATTGATATATTCCACTCAAGTGTATAGTTCAGTCTCGGGTTCGGACATCTCTATTATGATTCAAATTTGCTGCGATTTTTAAATGATGCTAAGTTGAGCCATCCATATAATCTTACTTCTTAGTTTTGATTGCATGATACTATGGTTCAACTTTAAACATGGGTTTCATTTTACTCGTTATGGTTGAAGAGAATTCGCTCTGTAATATGGTTCAAGTTACCAATAATATGATTCAAAGTTTAACCGATTATTTTGGAATCTAGATATAAGTATCCTTGCGAAGAACACGATTTCTTAAAAACTAATACACCGATATTATTGAATTTTTAAACCCTTCTTTCTTACTGGAATTGAATAGATATTGAATGGAAAATTTTTTGAAAATTGGAAATTCTTAGTTATTTTTTTTCTTTAGAAGACTCTGTTTACAGAAAAATATGTTGTTGCTTTCTTTAAATCTTCACTAAATACACTTGTAGCTGTCCTCAACAACATCTCAGAAAAATAATCCATATCAGATTACTTACCACTTACTATATCCTGAGTAGAAAAAAAACTTAAGTTGTGTTAAGAGGCATAAACTAGTCCTGATGCTTAGGTGATGGTTTTAGATATCGTTAAAGCAAAGGTCCTCAAACGCTATGCCTTCAGGCACCACGGTTTCCACCGACCGTTTTACAACCTGTCAACCACTATGCGACCACAATTAAAATATTTCATTATTAGTTTGCAATAAAATGCTATGTAAAAGTATAATATCGAACTACAAATTCGTTCTAATAAATAAATGGTACCTACTGTCCAACTGGTATTCTAGAATGTGATCCTCTTACATGGAAAAAAAAGTTTAATACCCTTGCAATAAACATATAAATATTTCGTAGTAGATATGTCACATAATACAATAAAGGATAGAAAATATTATTCATATCAATAAATCCAATACATGTATTTTAAATTCGAAATTTTTTCAGCTATTTCCAAGATTTGTCATGGAAACCTTAGGTGCTTTTCCAGGAATACCAGGACTTTTTGTATCCGGTATATTCAGCGGAGCTCTTAGGTAAATATTTCCAATGTTGAAACATTTAAACGCTTGTTTTATTTAATTTTATAACTATATTCGCCTAAGCCTTTTTCAAGCCTATATTTTTGATATTTTTCTGGTTAGCACAGTGTCATCAGGAGTTAATTCATTAGCCGCAGTAACTCTGGAAGATTTCATTAAACCATTTATCTGTAAAGATATTACTGAAGTATGGGCAACAAGACTCACAAAATCTCTAGGTAAGATCTCACAGATACAGTTAGAGGAATTAATAAGTGTTTCTGTTCCATTAAAAGGAAGTATATTATGTTAAAATACATTTCCTGGTTCCAAAAACACATTGTTTTAATACCAGTATCGAGAAAATATCCTTACTGTGAAGGACGCGATAGTACGTATTTTACAGAAATATAAATGGAAAAAAAACTGTCCGTTAACCGATTGACCTCTTAAATCTGTTACAAAAGAAAATTAAATTCTCAAAATTAAGAAATTATTTAAGCAAGACCATGATTGTTATTTATTTTCGGAATACGGTTTGAGAAAAATATCTAGCATAGAATGTACAATTAATAAATTTAGTGTTTACCAAGAGGACAGAGTTAATAAAAAACAGGGTAAAAACTGTTTCTTCAGCTGCAGTATATAAGCAATCCTAACTATTTTCTATCAACAAGTTTCTTTCGTTAGTTTTGTAGAGCCTGTTCTGCAATTCCGAACGCATGTTTATCAGCTGCGCTCTTGGGTGATTAGAGTCAGTACGTGACTTAACACTTAAGTATCCGATGAAGTATCACAACAACACATCATGCAGGTCATTGAGAAAGTGGATTCCTCAACCAAACCATCTAATGATTTTGATTGAATAAATTGATTATAAACTTCCCTAACTAATAAATACAGAAAACAAAAAAAGAATTATTTCTTTTTAAAAATAAATTCCAAATGTCAGTTGGATAATTAAAGAATTTACATTTTGTAGTAAAACCCTCTTATTTTCAAAATAATTGAAAAAGCTGAATTTAAACATCAATTGGGATGCATTTCCTTATTTAGATGAGCAAGCACTATTGTTTCCTAAAGCGAATGTTAAATACTGAACAGAAAATAAAAAATGGACCAATAAAAAATAATAAATATTTACTAAAAGTTATATTTCGCATGGAATTATTGTATAAAATAATTTTCTAATTGTGCGCAAAATTTTTTCACCTCGTTAAAAAAATTTTCGAGATATGGTGAAATACGCAAAACGCAAAATTAACATTAAGGGTGTCTAACTTTGGACAGCTCTCCTAACCAAACTATTGGGACCATATTTCTCAGATAGCTGTCACCCCTTAAACTTCGAGGGTCACAAATCTTAATTCGTCGAAAAGGAGGTATGTTTATTCAGAGAAAGTATGTTTTTGTGTCTGATTTATTGTCTGAAAATATCGTCAGCAGTAAATTAAGCCATTAAGTTTGAGACCTTTGGATAAACGAATTTTATAATTGTGCGCAAAAATTTCTCAATTTCCTTTAGAAGTTCTTAAAATATGGCTAAATACGCGAAAAGTGAAATTAACATTACGGGGTCCAAACTTTAGATCGCGCTCTTGATCTTAGGATCCGACTACCTCCTATATTTTGAAGGTCAAAAATCCAAATTAATCGAAAAAAAAATAAGTTTATTCAGACAAAGTTAGCTACTGATTTTATATTTTAAAACATCGTCTACACTAATTAATTAGCATATTTGAAGCAGCATATCCACGCTTCGAACCGTTAAGATTGAGTCCTAAAACGTGAGGATTCGATTATTAGACCCGAAGTTATTTAGGATGGTCAGTTTATTTTTCTGCACACCTTACATTTAAATACACTATTTGACTATTTACATGAAATGCAGATACAAATAATAAAAGACAAATGTATGTAGATTTAATTAAAATTATTATTTGGAATAAACATTTTTAATTGTTTAGCATACTAGCTTTAACTCGAAGCAGGATTGTTATTAGATTTATTTTTCATACTTTTTACATTATTTTGTATTAATTTAGGTCAAAAATGTGAAAAATGGTATGAAATATAACATGAGACACCGGTGTCTTTTCCTGAGTTAAAAATAAAAGCTTCCAAACACGGCTCAAATCCTAACAATTATTTTTCAAATTTGCACTAATTTGCAGTTATTTAGATCGAAGAAAAGCAATTATTCATCATTGAAATTTCATTAATTTACAAAATAAATTATTGATAAATTTTTGATTATGTATGAAAAAAAAAATTTTTTCAAACTACTTTTTTGCAGTTTATATTTCAGTACAAATACAATTCCGATACTGTAACAGATTTCTTAGTAACTATTTTATGATTAAAAATTACCAAAACATATTTTTTCTTGCAATTAAAGCGTCTGAAAAAAAATATGTAAAAGGAACATTAGTGTCCCATCTGTGACACAGGATTAAACTTTTTTGGACCTAAATATTATGTTTTTTGAATTCACTTTTAAAAAATTTATAACAAAGAAAAAAATTAACATATATTTTTCAACTTAAGAAAATTCTAATATCCGATCAAAGATTTTCTGAACATTCAAAGTTATTGCAACTACAGCTTTCCCTTCACCTAGTGTCTCAATTTTATTTTAAAAAGAATAAATAAATACATTAGTAATGTTATTAGTATGTGAAAAAATGCGATGCAATTTCTAAAATATAAAATTGTTAGTCGCACTTATCAGATAGCATTCCGCTGTATGCATGCATATTTATAGTATTAATAAGAACTACTGTATTACTAATTCTAAGCTTTTTATTCCAGCTTTGACTTATGGATTGCTATCATTAGCTTTGGTTTTTGTAGCAATGCATTTGGGTGGAGTTTTGCAAGTAAGTAAATAATTCTAAGTAAAGCTTATTTGAGTAAGACAAGTATCTAAATGTTTACGAAATTTTATTATTTACATAATGACTTAAACTGAAAGCATTTTGAAACGTACCGGTGCATGAATTTTTTTAAAAATACAGTATGCAATACGAATCTAACGGCTTGAGCTAACCATTCTGTTAATGATCATTTCTAGTCATATATAAATTAAGGATTAAGGTCACATTAAGACAAGTTAACCGAGAGAGGTTGTCTTAGATTTCATTTCCGTAAGACACAAATATAGGTAAGCTTCACTTAACAGTTTTTCACAACTAGGAGTTTGTCTTGATATCCCCCCTCAAAATACTTTTACTCTTATCTGACAATAGTTGTTTTATGAGACAATATTTAATTGGAATTTAATGTTTAAACACCCATATAGTGCAAATGTGGGTAAGTTTTATTGAAATTTCTTTACGAACATATTTCGTGATGATATTTAACATTCAAAACACTTATACCTTTGTAAAAAACTGTTTGATACAATGATTAGTTGAATTTTAGAGTTTTAAAACAGACTTTTATTCTTTTAATATAAAATATGCTCTACGAGTCTGTTACCAGTATTTAACTATTACGAAGAACAACAAATTATTATTTTATTCCCCTTATTTTAGGCAGCTTTCACAATACATGGAGTTGTAGGAGGTCCGATGTTGGGAATTTTCACTTTAGGAATGTTTTTTCCATGCGCTAATGCTGTGGTAAGTTCTTGGAATTCATGATTTATATTTTATAATGCATTACAAATTATATTTTGACTTAAATAATGCCAATATTCATGTAAGCAATGTATTTTAAATTATTATCAATCATTATGATATTATGAATGATGATTGAATTATCAAATTAACCTTGATTCATTTAACCAAATGCAAATTATGACATTATAAATTGTGGTTTCACCAGGGTGCTGCTGTGGGTCTTCTGAGTGGTTTCGTGGTTTCTATGTGGTTTGGTATGGGAGCATTTGCAAGCCAGCCGTACACACCTGAAGCACCCAGATCCTATGAGAGCTGTTCTTACTACAACATTACCAGCATTGATGTGCAAAATATAACACTTGGCTACAAGTAATTTTTTACTGCAAAAAATCTTTATTTTGGATTTTTTTTTCTTCTTTTTAATCGAAAAAGAAGCCCTTTCTACTCAACCTGCAACCTATGCAAACATCTATATTTTTTTCGATAGCTATATTTTTTCTGAATTTCATTATTTTAGTTAAACAACGACAAAGTTCATGAATGGTTTTTCTGCATTGCATGTGAATATTAAAACAAAAAACTACTAGAAACTTTTTTGTAATTGGAAAATATTTCGCAACATCTAATAGAATTTTTTCAAATAAAGAACACATTAACAATTACGAAAATTGGTCTGATAACGGTTGATTATTATTTTTATCTGAATGAAATTTGCGAAATAAAGGGCATTCCAAATTCATGCAAGGTTTGAATTTCAAGCTGTTTGTGTAATAAAATGTTACAAACGAAAAAGTAAAGCAACTGAAAATTAAACATTTAAAAAGTAGTGCTGCGCATGAAAACAAAACAAAAAATTTCATTGTTGAATAATAATTTGAGCTGAGTCAAATCTTGTTACTATAAGTAGAGTGCTGTAAGAAAAAACAACGTGGCCCACGGGAAATTTTTTCCACTATTTTACTAGTTAATAGCTATAATGTTAATTCTTCTTATTCCATCATACCACCCGTTCTTTTTCTCAACATGTCTTCGTAATTTCATGAATTTTTAAGTTTTGTAGTGTAATAATAATTATTAAAATGCAGCGTTAAGTTGAACAATTAAAACAGCAGCTTTGTCACCTACGATTACTTAGTATATAGAGAAAAGTCTATGCCAACAAGCTACTAACAACCACGCTTTGAAAAAGGAAACTTGGTGCTATCTCAACGAAATTTAGAAATTTTTAAACAAACTGTCGTTTGACCGTTGAGTTCATTTTATTTAATTTAATTTAATTATTGATTAAATTTTGAAAAAAAGCATACGAAATATTCACAGTATGCCAGCAGAACTGTGGAGGTCATTGGCCCAATATTCAATTCCTTCATAAATCAATAAAGAATCCACGATTTTTGTGTAAATTTTGCGACATCATATACGTATACACTGCTGAAATGTAGTTTTGCCACGAGAAAAACTGTGCTCAACATTTGTACAGAAAAGAAAGAAAAGTTAGATAGATACCTTGTATGTAGTAATAAATGAATTGCTAAGCAATTAGTTCAAAACGACTCCAAGCCGTAAAACCCATACACAATCAAATTGAAAACTCGTCGCAACGGCGGCAACCGCCGCTACAGCACAAGAGACCTATAGTGATCCGTGGATTCATTTCGGCACAAGGCTCCAAAGCACGCACGAATTTAAACACTTCAACTGAAAAAATGCGCAAAGGAGACTCGCGAATATAAATAAATTGGTAGAATGATATTGATGAACGGTTCGATTAAATTATTATTCGTATATTCATTAGTTATCGTAACTTATACTTCTAGATATATTTGTATATTTTTAATTGAAGTCCTCAATATTTTCATGAGTTGGCACAAGTGCATGCTGTTGGCAATTATGCTGATAATTATTTACCTTTCTCATTCTCGTTAAAATCGCTTCTCGGAAAACAAAATTAAGATTTTAAAAATAGTTCAATAAAATTTGCATTTTTTTTTATAGTGGGCAACAAATTTTTTGTTGCATTTATACAAATACTTGATCTTGCCTAATTTGGGTGCGGTATTTCAAATTTATTAGTTTTCTCCTAAAGCTATAGATTTTCTTAAATGACATTTTCAGTTAATTTTTTGTCGAAATGCCGAAGTTTAAAAACGTTACATATAAAACTGAGGGTCACGTAAGTGTTGCGACCAACTTCTAGGAGAACTAGGATACATAATCGGGATTAAAATTGAATAGAAATTCCTGCCCGGAAATCCTGTTGTAAGCGGCTAAGGGCGCTTTCCATATATAACCTGTTCAGAAGCACACGAAGAAAGAGTTCTTACTAGGTAAACGCCCCCCAAACGGAGGTTGATGATATTTCCGGGATGGGTTCCTATGCTATTTTAATCCTAATGATGTGCCCTAACTTCCCTAGAAAATTTTTGCAATATTTATACAACCCCCTGTCAGGGTGCGTAGTCAAATTATCCAACAAAAGATAAGCACCTTTTAAGCACTTTTCAAGCACCCAAAAAATATTTTTAAGCACTTTAAAAAATAAAATACCATAATTAGGCTGGGTTGGAAGGTTTTTGACAATTGGCGGTTTCATTTTGTTTTAACCGTCAGGTCAAGAAGAAGAAAAAAAACCTTTTGGCACTTTTACAATTGTCCAAAATCATGAAATTTTGAATCATGTAAAATGAATGGCGTTTTCATACGCAACGGACTGACAATACGCCGAAATAGATTGGGGTTGCATAATTCAAAGCAAAAATCAACATAGTAAAGGAAAAATCTCATTACTGAAAACGGGAAAATAAAGCACTTTGTAAAAACACCCAATGAAAAAAGCACCTTTAAGGGCTTTTAAAAAACAAAAATCAAAAATAAGCACCTTTAAGCACTTTTTAAAAACTCTACGCGTCCCGCAGTGGACTGATCGTTAAGACACGGCTCCCAGCAGATCACCGAAGTCAAGCATCACTGGCTACGGTCAGTGTGCGGGTGGGTGACCACTTGGATCATTCTGCGTAGGGACCGAGGGTGTGCGGTATTGGTCCTCGTTAAACTGTGCTACCGTAAAGTGCTCGACTTCGCGCGCAGGTCGTCGGGCTACCGAAGCGGGGGTGCCATCCCTTCCGCAGAGGATCAAAATTGTGATGGCATGTCTTCGGATCATCCTCCGGGATGTTTCCCAGACCGTCGCCAATAGCCCATTGTGCAGCTCTAGTGCGACGTAAAGTAACAACAACAACAAAAACTCTACTCACCCTGCCTGCTATATGTAACGTTTTTAAATTTGTATATTCCGACATTAAATGGACTAAAAATAGCATTTAAAAAAAAAAGTACCTTGAGAGAAAAAGCGGTAGCATATTTGAAATCAGTGATATGAAAGTCAGTCAAAAAATCTTATGCAACAACAAAAAAATTGTTCCCCAGAGTTATTAATAACTTATATTAACACTATATGTTTCTTTTTAGCGATGACATTTTTCCACCCTATAAACTCTCCTACCTCTGGCTTAGTTCAGTAGGTTTCGTAGTAGTTTTGATAGTTGGATTACTAGTTAGCTTCATAACAGGTAAGTTATTTTAGTAACTACATCCGTATAGATTGTTTCATATAAAAATATTGATTATATCTGTTTTTTCTAGGAGCCACAAAAGGAGAAAATATTGACCCGAGATTGCTCTCACCAGCTGTAATTTGGTTAAGCAAATATATTCCTGGGGATAAATTGAAGAAAATAATTACAATAAAGAGAGAGAGGAGAGTGAGTATAACTGATTAACGAGTATATAATTATTTATGAGTTAGTGAGTATAAGTTTCATGAGTTAATAAATACAATTATTGTGCTTGTTCCAAAACAAATCATAACATTAATGTTCGATTGCTGCATTCTTTGTTTTTTAAAGTAGTCTGGCAACAATTTTTTTAAATTTAAGGATTTGTTTTATTATTTGAAAATAAATGTCATAAACTCTCTTTAAAATGTTTTAAAAAAACTACGCAAGAATTTGAAGACGAAATAAGCTTTGTTTCGAATTTTCCTCTCAGTGAATTTAATGTGATGCTGAAGTTTTGAGAGCTTTTCATTACTAATATTTCTTCTCAGCTCTGGTGCAGTATCTTCCTTGACAGAACCATAGAGTTCAACTCTATGGATAGAACCCTTGCGGTGACGAATCTTGATGTCATATTCCTGGAGTCGTTGCATCCAACTAGCAACTTGACTTTCCGAATTCTTAAAATTTAAAAGCCAGGTTAAAGAGTGTAGAATAATCATTTCGCTACTTTTTACTAGTACGTGCTCCATTCTAAAAATCAGGCCCATGTTATATTCTGCCTAAACCAGACTTTTAATAGTTTAGTCTGTCTAAACCAGGGATGGGCAAACTACGGCCCGCGGGCCAACTGTGGCCCGCCGGAAGGTTTTATCCGGCCCACGGACAGAATTTTAACCTGCCAATCCATGGCGAATATAAACAATATTCATTATTCATCCATTTACTACTTACTACGTCTACTTTGTTTAAAGCTATTTTTGTTCTTTCTTTTTTTTTAACAAAGTACTGATGACCTTTTCCCTTTTTCTATTTTTGTTCTACAAAACATAAATTGATGGAAATAGTTAGCACAGACAGCCTCAATTGGCAAAATGTTGAAAGCAGAAGTTCTTTTTAGAATAACCGTAGATTAGCTCCAACTAGTGTTTGTCTTTCCCGAGGAGCAGACATATGGAATCTAATATAGGTGAACTGTACTTCACAAGAGGCAGACTAAGCATTTTTAAGTTCCAACGAGCGGATTTTTGAGTTCTATAATTATTTACTGCGTATGGAAAAAATGCACACATACAACGTCATTGTAAATAATGGTGAAATTACTAAATGTATAAAATGGCTGCTGCTTTTTCGAGTAATTTGCAAAATTTTTTAACCCCAAAATGGCAACTAAAAAACGCAAAGTTGATGTAGAGTGCCATGCGTGCAATGATGAATTGACTTTATTTTATTTCAGAAGTTAGAATTTTTATTTTCGAAGTTTTTACTAGGCCCACCAAACTTTTTTTTTCTAGATTTTTGGCCCACGACTAAAAAAGCTTGCCCATCCCTGGTCTAAACCATAAAGAGACGTAAAAAATACCAATTATTATCACTTTATCATATCTCATAATTTTTAATAAAATCAATATTGTTAAACATTAGTTTTTCTATGAAACCAGCACCGATTAGCACTAAGATTATCTATTAATATACATAAAATTAGATAAAGCGTAGAACGGTTATAAAATTAACAGGCCAAACAAAACTAACACGAAAAAGAGCATCATTTAAAATGACCGAGCCAGTCACAGAGACTGTAAAACGGAAAAAGCTGGAAGTCGACGGAGAGTAAAATATTCTTGTCACCACTAGATAGCGTTCGATAAAATAGGTGCAGCAATTTCATTTCGTTAAATTAATTCTTATTAATTTCATTTTTTTTTAACTTTTAGGGAACTTCTCTTGCAACTTTAAGGACAACCAGTGTAATTAGTGACAATGACTTTTATCCATCAAAGAAGGCATCCATCTCATACATATCTGATTCAAAAATATCCTAACGTGGTTATACTTATTTAAGAAAAATATTCTTATCCCCTCCTCACTTCATTTCATTTCAAAAAGTTTAGGTAAAAACTGAGAAACGTAACAAATTATGTGTTCTGTTATGAACATATGAAAATAGGAAATAAAATCTATTATTTTTAAAGCTCTGCGTAATTTTTTTTTCCCAATTTAACACCAATACAAATTTTAAAAATTTCTGTACATTTATAAGATAGCATGAATTTTATTTTTTGTTAATAAAAATAAAAGAAAAACAACTTTTTCTAAAGTTCTCCATTATCATTCTAAACACTGCTGACGTCTTAGAGCTGAAGGACGTCAGGAAATAGATGAAAAATCAATCAATGAATTCCTTTTTTTAAAATGCATCAAGTAAAGTTCAAAAAAGATTAAAAAATGTATTTTGATCATTGAAAAATAAAGTTCGTTATCATATAGGGCAGTTGACCTAGAGAACTTCAACACTAAGTTTTAAATACAAAAAAAGAAAGAAAGAAAGAACCTTACTTCGCAGCAACAACAAGGTGCAATGAGAGGACAAAATTAACAAACACTTGGGCAAATATTTCCAAAAGAATGACCTCTGTGTTGCAGAAAACATCTTTATAAATTTTTCCAGTTTAAAGCGCCATCTGTAGATAAAATTTTATTATTTTGAAAATTTTATTAAAAAAAAATTTAAAAAATCCATAGTTTGCCAAGCGAAATGTAGCAAGCTTGTACATTTATTTTTTGCAACATTCAAAACAATCAATATATCTCATGTAAATGTTTTCTACATTATTTGATCAAGAAAGGGACCTTTTGATTAAAGAAATTACAAGATTAAAAGCATTTCAAAATATTGAAACAGAGGAAAATGTTGATAAAGTAAAGAGATTCAAAGAGAAAGTGAAAGACTGCACAAACCATTTCATTTATCTTTATTTACTTATAACATGTAACTATATTGCTTTTGAGCCTCCATAGTTATAAGCTGCAACACTAAGCTTCTCACAATAAGTATTATTAAACCAACAAACTGTAAATATTTCATATTAGTCAAATAAACACACACATATGTATAATAGCACTTGATTAGCATTGATTAAAATTTACACATACAATATGAAAATAATGATTAACTGATTAGTTATTCAACATTCCATTATCTCTTAAAATTTAAAAAAAAATTCAATTTACAAAGAAAAAAAGCATAATTATCAAAGACATGTTTTTCTTCAATACCATGTTTTTTTTATGAATAATAAAAAACTAAAGATAAGAAATAAAAGTTAAAATATACTAACTCAGCGATACTGTAATGATTTATCGTGACACACACAGTTGAAAGACTATTACATCTTATAAATAAATCCACAAATGCATCAGACTTACATGAGCGATATTAAGTAATAAAATTTTAATTAAATAGTATAAAAAAAAATTTGGAAAGCAGTAGATGCATAGGTAAGAAAATATAAGTTACAATTACAATGATAATAATTATTTTTCTTACAATAAAATTATCTTTTAAATTGATTTTTAAATGAAAAAATATCTTATAAAAATACAGAAAGACTCTTTTTCTCATACAGAAAGAATATAAAGAATATTCAAAACATTCCACTATACAATATTACATTCCGTTATAATATTTTAAGCATTAAAAAAAAATTTTTTTGTAAAAAGAGATATTACAAAATTTATCTCAATTCAAATTATTTAAAAAAATTTCCACAATTTTCAGTGGACTTAATGTAATTTAAAACAGGAATTGTAATATTTAAATTAATGGATAATAATTTATTGTTCGTAAGTAAAATTTTCTCAAAGATTACATAAAAATACTTCTGATTCTAATGAATAATTATTATTATTTTAATTTCTAGCTTAGTTCAATTTATTTTTTTACAAAGCTTATACCAGAATTCCAAACCTTAAATCAAGTCAATTTCGAACAACTCATCGAAAACTCTTTCTGTATGGTGTAAAGAGACATCCTAAAAAAAAGTTTTGACATAAAAATTATTAATAATTCATAGACAAACAAAACTGAAATGTTTTATTATAAACTTGCACTATATAGAAAAAAATCAAAACATTTATTTAGAAGATACTTTTTATTAACAAAACAGGGAAGTCTCGGGAATAGGAATCCATGGCTGCAAGGACTATGAAGCAAGTATGAAAATTTCTTATTTATCTTTAAAAGTTACTCCATAATGGAAAAATAATTTATTATAACAATCTGTTTAGTTGGAAAATCTATAAAATTCTACAAAATTTTCTGATGAAAAATTTCCTAGTATAGAGAATATCACACACAAATTTCTAAATAATACTGAAAGAGGTAAACAAAAAGGTTTGCTAACCAATCCTAATACAGGTAGTTCATATTAAAAATCCTCAACTGCTAAATCGCTTGAGGAATTATAGATAACATTCAATTTTCAGCACCTTCTATAAAACATTTATTTTTACTTTACATAATTTTGTTATAATTAAAAAGATAAATTTACTTCATGATTGATATGTAAATAAAATTAAGAAGGCACAAAATTTGACCTTATACAATTTTATTGGAAAATTCGATGTAATAGTTTCATGACACAGAAAACTAACTGAATTGAATGTCTGACATGTTAACCTTGCATAGATATGAACCTATTTTTGTCATACTTTTCTGTAGTTCTTCATGTAATTATAGTATATATTTGAAAATAAACCTTTGAAAATTCATAAATTTTACAGGTTGTCGCAAAATTTAAGCAAAAAGTAATTTTGATAGAAAAATTTATTATTATGATTTTTCTTACTGATACACAGAGTAAGATTAAGCGAAAATCTACGAATCCTACGTGTCTGTGCACCACAGCACTTAAAAAACGTAGCTAGCACACAATATTTTAGTAAAATTTAAAGCAAGAGCACAAAACTGTTATGCTACTTTTTATTCTGTAAAATCGCTCTAAAAAATTTTGTATTTTTCAAACCCTCAGGTGTTTGGAAATAAAGTAAATTGCCTGCCAGGTTTTGCTGACACAGACATACTCTTTTGCCAAAATTTTTAATTATTACTTTGCATGAATATGGTAAAATTACGTTGATATAGCAATCACTTTTCTCCTTCACAGCATAGCTGTTTATTGGCAAAAGTTTTATACTTAAAAAATCTAAGAAAAAAAAATCCTATAGCATTATACTGTATGATCTAAGCTAACGATTTCGATCACCAAAATGAGAAATTACTCAAGCAATAAATGACTCATCATTCAACAATATTGACTCAGCAATATATAACTATGTTGACCCAACATTGTTTAACAAAGTTGAGCCAGTTCTGTTGCAACATATTTTTCTGGAGAAAGGAACAAAATTTTATCGCATATATGATACAAACTTTTTGAACATCCTGTAAAAGGTTTCTGAAATTCAATAAACGGAAATAAAATCCGATGTATTCTTGAATATCCATAACAGGAATGGCCAACAAATTTTTTTGATAGACAAATAGGCCAAAACATAAGAAAAATTCTGTACAAGGCACAGATATATAGTTCTACTAATTAATATTTTAAACAAAACAGGCAATGGAAAATTTAAAAATTCATCTAGGGTCAGCCAATTGGATATAAAATAAATAAATAAATAAAGTCAGTAAAAACTAAATTTTAAATTTTGGTTTGGTTTTTTGTACAGCTTATTTACAAGACTTATTCATGGCCACTCCTGGTCTATTTTATATTTTTCTAAATTCTATTCAAAGTTTAGTAAATGTTTAAGTTTCTAGCAAGTTTCAATAAAAAAAATTCAGTATCGTAAAAACATTATTAGGATAGTTAAAATTTGAATTATCACATGGAATATGGATAATTTACAAAATTTCATGTTTAAATAAGAATAACATTCAAAAAAAATAATAATTTTTTTGAAAATAAAATAGAAAAAACATCACATTTTTAAAGTTTAGACAAAACACATAAATTTGTGAGAAAAAAATATGTAATGAAAAAATCTTTGGCACAATTTATAAAATTTTTTTAAACAAAAATGGGAAAAAATTAACATGAAATTAATTAATAATTAAAAAACTATTAAAAAATTTAAAGTTTTTAGTTATACGAACATTTTTTTAACACCTGTAATTATAATTTATTTAAAATTTTCCTTAATTCAATTTTTCTATTTTTATAAAATTACTTTATTAAAACTTCATATAATAAATAAATATATTTAAATAATTGAGGCATAATGAAACTCAATAAGGTTGAAAAAGATATAGAGTGACATATAAAATCGTTTTATACCAATGAAAATATAAATGCACAGACTTTAATTATTATAGCTTAAAAATGCAATGAATACATTCTTCAAGTTATTGGCGTTAATAATATAAATGGGAAAATTTTATAAATTAGTGTGAAAAAAGGTAAAGGTTGTTCTGAAATAATTGCACAATCTATGAACTATGTAAATTGAAGACAATACAATACATGTAATTATAATGCGTGTAGCCGTCTTGATGATAGATAGTCATAAGATAATAAAAAAAATATCAACATTAAACATGATTAAAAATAAATACAGTAATTTTGAGATAAGAATAAACCAATTTAGAATATTTTACTTTTTAACATAGATATTTCCCTACAGAAACTATTGCTAAAATTATAGTAACACTAGTGTAACAATATACAAAATTCTACAAGATTTCTAGAACAGAATCATAATTTTTCTTGCTTCCTGTTATCTTGTTGTAACTGAAGTTATTTTTTAACTAACTTGTTTAATTAGTATTTTTAATTATTTTATTAGATAAAACTAATTTTTCTTGAGTCTACTTATTCAAACTTCTTATAAAATCTTTGAAGAATAAAGTTTTCCTTAACAACAAACAAAAAGGTTGAATCTATCCTAGTGAAGAAAAACAGTAGAAACTTACTTCAGTTAATTTTTTAACTCTCAAAGACTTCTGATTTTCAGCAAAATTAAGCCTAATTTTTCCTGCTTCACTCCTTTACTTTTCTCATTGACCAAGATTTTTTAAAAAAAATAATAGTTTTTTTTTCTGTAACAGGAAAACCAACAAATGAAAATTTAATAGAAACCAGATATCGCATTCAGATGTTAAATTTATGCAACAATGGATGAGAAAAAAGAAAAAGGTATAGAAAAAAATTTTATGTAGTATTCAATGCAACTTCTTGGTTGGGAACTCCTATTTGGAAAATGTAGAGAACCACAACCCTGAAAAATAGCAGTTCTAATTCTAATTATAGTTTAGAAAACTGATGTTATTTGAAATAGTGAAGCATTTTTATTTATTATACTTTCTCTTTATGATACCCAATTATTAATAAAAATTGGGAATTAATTAACAAAAAAAAAAATAACTAAATGAAATAGAATATAATCAGAAATAAAACCTAAAAAAAATAAACCTATTTATTACATAGGTAATCCAGATCTAAATTTTAAAAAATTATTTTTAGTTACAATATAGTTCATTTAATTATTTTTAAAACTAATGAAGCATATTCAAAATATATATTTACAACATATTTTAGGAAAAAATTGATGCTGTAAAAAGAAATTAAAGTATTTAAACATTACAAACAGAAATAATTGTTTAAACATACATTGAAAAACAATGAAATAGTTTGCAGACTCTTAATGAATTAGGTACATTTCAAATGACAAATGACACATTAGTTTACACTGTAGGAATTTTTTGCATATATTCAATAAATATTGTTTCAGTTTTGTATAATAATGTGATCACAGAATATCAGTATATTATTTATACCTTAACAATGTAAAGAGCAGTGTTTCTCAACAACTGAAAGGCAAAGAAAGAAAATTCTCAATAAACTATACACCGGGAGTCATCATGCCAAAATAAACAACATTCTTAAAGTGTTGTGCGTACAAAATATATTAATATAGTAAAACAAGCTTTCTGAACAGGAAAAAAAACTGCATTGTAACAAAAACGCTTCAAAAAATTCTTTCTGTAGCAGAAGCAAGATAATAAAAAAAAATACTTTCACAAATTCAACATAATAGAAAAAATATTTTTTAATTACATTGTAAGTAATGTGTTATTTAAATACATTCTGTAAATCAAAAGTATTTTTTAAGAATTATTTAACAGCTTTAAATTAATATATGAAGCAAATTATAGATATATTAACAACATTAAGATATTATAAATGTTAAAAAACATAATAGTATATAAAATTGTTATTATTATTATAAAAAAGGAAGAGATTATCATACAATAAACAAAAAAGCAAAGTTGGAAATGAATGTATAGTTTAAATGCAAAAGAGTCAGAATCAACTACACAGCACCTAATTTATATAATTTACATTTTATATAATCTAGTTCAAACATTGTTTTAAACCATATCTGTAGCAAAAAAGGGGAAGAGAAAATATTAGATTACCTTGAGCAGTTACCTTGCTGTCCTATTAAGAATTTTAAAAAAGTCATTGTTATTAAAATTAAATTAAATTGTTAAAAAAATTTAAATTGTTAAAAAAAAAGTATTTGAAAAGTGTTGAGTTAAAAAAAATGTGGTAAATTATGATAAAATATACTTTAAATTTTAAACAAAATATATTTTCACTATCAGGACACATCAATAACTCAAGAAATTACATTTAGTTTAAAAGCTAATCAAGGAATTCACATTATAGCTAAATACAAACCTAATAAATTTTTATAAGAAAGGGACAGGGTGCACAGCCAAATTATTCAACAAAAAATAAGCACCTTTTAAGCACTGTTCAAGCACTCAAATAATATTTTTATGCACTTAAAAAAACACAATTAGGTAGGAAAGTTTTTGACAATTGACAGTTTTATCTGGTTTTAACTGTTATGTCAAAAAATAAATCTTACGGTATTGTTTTTGACAATTGTCAAAATTTTTTTAATCATGTAAATCGAATGGCGTTTTTATACGCTACGGACTGACGATATGCAGCAATATATTGGGGTTGAATTAATTGTTAAAACGTTGAATAGAACAATGTGAACAGCGTCTTACTGCATAACTTGTAGTGAAAATCAATATGGTAAAGGAAAAATCTCATTCTGGAAAAGGAAAATTAAGCACTTTTTAAAAACACCCCATAAAAAAAGCACCTTTAAGCACTTTTTAAAAACGCTATGCACCCTGAGGGAATTAAAGAGTGAAATTTAAAACCTAAATGCTTTCGAAACTTTAAATATAAATTGGCTACCACTCAATTGGATTTTTAGAATTTTTTTCCTTTTTTTTGGGGGGGGGGGATGTTTTTTGAGCACTGTGATCGATGATCGGGTTTTCGGAACACATGCTAACCTGAAAAAAGCATTCTCCCATAAGAGGTCTATAATAAAAAGATTATAGTAAACAATCAATAAATAAAGCTAATAGAATAAAGCTAATAGAATAAAGCTAATAGAATAAATCAAATTCTCACCCACAATGTATTAAGTACATGATTGTGTCAACACCATAGCATTTTAAAAAAAGTTGAGAAACACTGTACTAATGTAACAATATGATGAAAACGCATAGAAAAATATATATGTATAAACAATTTACACAAAGCTAAACACTAAAACTAAATCTATGTACAGTAAATGCTCAACTAAAATAAAATGAGCACAGGAAAAATTCCTTTTTACATCTAATGAGGAATGTAAATGAAAGAGCAACTAAAAAGCTTTTGTTTTAGACAGAGAAAATAGTAATTTATCGAGAATGCATGCAATAAGCACAACAAATGAAGTTTGCTTTTTTTTTGACTAATCATAAACAAGAAAATAAATAACAAATATATAAATAATTGTCAACAACTTTCAAGCAATTTCTTTTGTAGAAAATAAATAAAAATGAGAATTTAAGAGAAATAAATAAACACACCTTTTACACACCACAAATGCATTGATAGTGATTTGTACTTAGACTAATGAAGTATGGTTGAAAATCAGGGGTCAAAATTAGTGCTTCAGGAAAACAAAAGAAACTCAAGATCATAGGGTATATAGCTTAATATGATATTAAATATCACAACAGAATATGCTAGAGAGTAAATATCACAACTTAATATCATATTATCATTAATAAC
Source organism: Parasteatoda tepidariorum (assembly GCF_043381705.1). Classification (NCBI taxonomy): domain Eukaryota; kingdom Metazoa; phylum Arthropoda; class Arachnida; order Araneae; family Theridiidae; genus Parasteatoda; species Parasteatoda tepidariorum. Next base: position 70,169,244 of record NC_092206.1, read on the forward strand.
TTGAAATCCTAGGGGCTTATTTATAGTGCATTAAATTATGATAAGAATCACTTTCAGCAATTTCATTTTTAGATTATTATAATAAATAAACATAAGAGAGAATTTCAATGTTGTTTCTTGCTTTAGCTTGAGATAGTGATAGTCTTTAACAACATATGAATTGGATTAAAAGTATTTAAATTTTAATCCAATTCATGTGTTGTGTGTTTAATATTGTGTGTTCTAACCATATGTTTTAACCATTTAATTTCGTGATTTGGATTCCGAAAAGAACAAAAATACCATGAGGTATACAAATTTTAACTTTATTTATGCATTTCAATTTTTAAAAAATATCTTTTTATAAAATGCACTATTTTAAAAAAATAGTGAGCGTAAAAAAGACATTTATTATTTTTACAACATTTTAACAAATGAAGTATTACTTAACTGTTTAAAGCATACTAGGCCAACTTAAAGGTTTCATGGACAGCATTAACGTTAAAGAGGGTCAGGTTTTAAGTATACAGTAAACAACTTTAAATAAAAAGAATTTCAAAAAATATCATACAAACATTAAATGAAGAAAATTTTATTGTTATACTATAATTTAAATATAAATATTAAGCATAAATTAACGAGATATTCTTTCCTTCACTTTTTAGCTATATTTAAGTTCAACATAGCAGAACTTAATAAGTTTTCAAAATTTCAATCAGTTAATGAAGCATGATGAGGTCAACTCTATGTATATTTCACCTTTGGAAAAATAATTTGACATGTAAATGTCTAAGTATTTTTATACAACTCGATAAGAAAAAAATTTTAAGCTGGAATATGTATTGGATGTAATGATGCATTGATAAAATTAAAGTTAGACATGGATGATTTTGTTTAATTTCACTACTCTGTGCAGCAGTGAAATTATTAACTTATTTGAGCATGTCATAACAAAACAATGAGGGATCATAAAACAATGTCTCGAGTCGAAATAACACTGCCCTTGTGAAATCATCCCTTATTAACACAACTAACATTATATTAGATAGCTCTTCTATGGTTAATGTAAAATTTAATCTTCAACATTATTTCAAATTTTCATCTAATATTTTTTGTATGCATATAGTGGAAAACAAAAGTTTCAATTGAAATATAAACTTGACAATTTTAATTTGAAAAATTAAAATTTAAAAAACAATTTTACTTAACAAGATGCATGAGGTCTGCATGTCAGCCAGGTCAAGTTTAATAGAAGTGTAATAATCTTAAAAAGAAAAAATTATTCTAAAGAACCATAAATTAACCTAGTAAAATATGGGTTTTTATTATAAAAAGAAAATTTCCCAAAGAATTGGATTTTTTATGAAATTTAAGGCGAAGTACAATACTTAAAAGCAAAAAATACACAAAATTTAAAAATTTACTCCTGCATAAAAAATTTTATGTATACCTCACACAATGTTAGCCTTGTTTAAAAGAAGTGTGATTAGTTCAAAATACATAAAATTAATTATTTTTGTCTTTTGAACCCTGATCAATTACATTACCACTAATTTTGAACCCCGATATAAATGCAACAGAAATGATTTTAACACCATGCAGATTTGTTCATTATTAACCAGTACCCAATGATAGATACTTTACTAGATCTAGTGTAATTGTAATGTAATAAGTACATTTAATGTTACCATTTGATATGGTAAATTTCTATAAATTAACATTAAAAAAACTTGCACAGATTTCAGATAAACTATGAAAATGAGATGTGTACATTTTGAAAACACATAAAAATCAGTAATCACACATAAAAAGTAAGATGTGCACATAGAACTTTTAATCCTTAGGATTATCAGGCTGTTGATAATGTAAAGGTGTTCGCAAGGTTTCCAAAAGTTTTATGTAGTATGGCTCTAAAATGAAAAATTAAAGAATAAAGACTTATTCATAGTGTTATTATTTATAACTGCCTTGAAACTATGACAAATAATAAGAAATTAAAATTTTATTAAGCATAATCACAGATAAAAATAAAATTTAGCAAAAATATAATGTCTTCCATTGGTTAAAAAAATATCAATATTCTTTTCAAAAAAAAAATATGTAGAAGTGTAAAATTTTCATGTAAATTTTCCTTAATGGTTTAAAAAAATTATTATTTGAATACGTGATCTCACGTCTTGTAATAACATCCTAATTAAAGTAATGTGAAAAAGTCGAAAGCACATGGAAAAGCATTGCAATAATTGCAAAAAAAAAATTCGTAAATTTAGAATAAAATCAGCACGAATAAAGCGCATCAATAAGTTATTATTTAAATGTGTGATTTAATATTCGCATGCTGTAGTAAAAATCAGACTTTTCAAAGTAACAACTGCCTTTAAAAAAAGAAAAAAAATCATTGAGATTTATGAGGAAATTGGCACAAATAAAGCATGTCAAAAAGTGATAAATTAAATGTGTGATTTATAACTCACGAAACTTATTAACATAATAAATGTATCACGATTTTAAAAACTACATAGAAATTTGAAGTTATAAATACCAAAAAAACGAAGAAAACGTCACTGGGATTTACGACGAAATAGGCAAAAGTAAAATGAGTCGAAAAATTATTACTCAAATTCAAAATTAGCACAAGCAATTTATATACTATTTTAACAATTTACTATATCGATACGATATTAAAATTGAAACATCTTATCAAAAATATTTTTGATTGTCATTATATCGCATCAAAACATTTTTCGTAACATTGTATTCCCATTGCAAAAAAAGATTATATGTGGCTACCAGTCATGAATAACTCCTCTAAAATAAAATCCATGTTATTTTTATTTATTTAAAAAAAAGCATAATGACACAGATATGTGATCCTATAGATATTATGCAGAAAATTAGATTATAAAAAAGAAAGATTTTAAAAAAATAATGTTTAAAAATTGTCCAGTAGGCATATTTTGATTTAAATTTTTTAAGTGTCAACATCAAAAATAACTTACCTTCATCACAGTTTAAATAGCCATGCCTCACTAAAAAGTCCAGTGTAACTAAAGAACTAGTTAGTTTGAAATCTTCAGTAACTAATATTTTTTTTAACTGCAAAAAAGAAGAAAAAAAATCCCATACAAAATATAAGAAGATATTAGAAATAGGCAGGTATTTAAGTAACAAATTTAATAGATTAAGGGGTTAATCCAAAATTTAGTAGCACACATCCTTAAACTAGTTACTTATTCAACATTAAATATAAAGCAAATTCCATTTTTTCAATAGTCTAGCAGCAGAGTGCTGAAATTTGTAACTATAAATCATTTAAAAATAGAATTTAAAATAATATTTTTATTATTGCTCAAATTAATTTTTTTAATCTGTGTTCAGAGTTTCACAAATAATAGCTGAAAAATAAATTGTACAGTGGATGCTAAATACAATGACTCCTGTCATTTAAACAAAAATGGATGTTATATTGTGAATGCTTAATATAGGAAATATTAACTCTTAATAATCCAAAAAAGAGCTATATTACAATTACAAAGAATAAAAAATTAAAGGCTTATGTCACTTTTTGTTTATTGAAAGAGAATCCAAGATGTTTCACACATCATGTAAGATAAAATTAAAAGACATAATGATTTTAGTAAATTTCTTTAAAACCTTAGCAAAATCAAGACTAAACTTAGATTGCTTAACAGGAATAAATGGTTCAATACAGATGCTTTAATGGGCATTAAATTAGCATTATGACAATGGGATTATAAATGGGACACTTTATGTATGAGGCATTATAATGGAAGAGACAGAGAATTGAAGGATCACACTAGAGAATGAAGACTATAATTGTTTTAGTTCTTTTTAAAAATAGACAAGAACTGAAAAATAACAGCTGCTATTTTAGCTAATTATTTTTAAGCAATTAGATTAGTCAAAAACAATTGAAAAATAGTCTCTGAAAAATAGGCGGGAATATAGGTTTTTTAAACACTTAACAATAACTAACAATATCTGAATGAAAAATAATATCTAACAGCTATTTTCAACAAAAACAATGTGAAACTAGAACTGTAGGGGAGAGTTGGATAAAACGGGATAGTTGGACAAAACGGGATCTGTCGCCTAGGGACCAGACTATTACAGCTATCTAGTGGACAACGACAGAAGCGTGTTATTCGACCATGATTATATCATTCTCGGTGCGTCCCGCCTCGAGATCACTATTTGATAGAAAGTTGTAGGTCTCAGAACTTTTTTACTCTATTTTTTTGCCATTTTCTACATTTACGTGCGTTGTTTTTTACATTGTACTGCCTACATATATGGGAATAAAATTCCGGTGAGTATTAAATTTAATTAACCATTTATTTACCAATATTTTTATGTGCAGTCTATCTAATTTTCTTTTCATATTTACGCAGCAGCCATGTTTGTTTCAAAAAGTGTCGGAGTCGGACAAAACGGGACACTTGTGAGTTGGATAAAACGGGATAGAGTTTTTTATGTCCCGTTTTATCCACCTATTTATTTGTTGGATTATTACATTTTAAAATAGCCATATATTAATGTAGGCCTAGGCTTTTTAAACAACTTATTTATATTAGCTATATATATTTTTGAAAAATTTAGTCTCTTTATATAGTAATGCAAAATTTGTTTATTAACGTTCATTATTAAGCATTTTATTTTTGACTCTAGGATTTCACATCTTTCTTTAGAACTAATTGTAATGTATTTCTCTGATGAAGACTTGAGCTTTTTTATATATAAACTTCTTAATTTTCTGGATTGCTCAATTCAATCTGCATTCAATTCTAAAATGAATTCTTCTCTTTGTAACTGAAGAATTTAAATGCTTGATTATTAAAGAGTCTTTCAGGGATGTTACGACATCAATGGAGTGAATTAGAAATAAAAGTGAATTAGAAATGGAAGAAAAGGAAAGGATTATTAAACTACAAAAAAAGAACCAAGAGAATTGAAGAAAAGGCTGCTAAGAAATCTCTATTAAAAGCACAAGGCACCTCTCGACAACGGAAATTGCGAAAATAAGCCTTCATGTTTGAAAACTCATAGTCTTTAAAAACAAATGTAGCATCATATTTTTTTGTGTACTTACTTATAAAACAACAATCTATATAAAAGTGTTAGAACAGTAAAATCCCATGAATATAATTTATAGAAATTTTGCTTTGCAGTTCTCTGTCAGTTAATTATGCTTTTCACTTAGTTTTATGCAAAAAATTAAACATTGTAAGCCCTATCCCGTTTTATCCAACCCAGGTATGCTAAAACGGGATATTTAAGAGTTTGGAAATAAATTTTTTTTTCTATTTCACAGTCATTAAAATTAGTTCAAAATATGTTTTTTGTGTGCTTCAATAAATGTTGTAGCTACAAAAAAAATAATGTATGGTTTTCCTTAACAGATATTCCGTAGTAAATAAAAACAATAATGATATCCTGTTTTATCCAACTCTCCCCTACATACTCTTTAAAACTGCAAAAAAAAAAAAATTCTTGGTTTAAAAAACAAAAAAAAGGTAAAGAAAATTAAAACCTTTAACAAATAATTTACTATTTGAATATAATTACATACAAACAGCAGAAACACAAACTTCATACAGTTAATGTTCAAGTCATTAAAATTAAAAATCAAATCATGAGAAAATTTTATCCGCTACTTTAAGGCTGTTTTTCAAAGGCTCGGTTGTCATATGAAATTAAGCTTTTTTGCAAATAATATGCAATTTTCATAACTGCTGTGACTTTGCAGCAGATACTCCTAATGACTGTTAGGTCAAGTTTAGCCTATCTAAAGACATTGGTGTCCATGCTTATATATAAAATAGGACAAAACGTCAATATGGAGAAAAGTCACTGTTTTGGGAAAATGAAGAGCATTCGTTATCTAATTTTTTAATGTTTAAAAACTTACCACAATGCTGCATTATCTGGGCTCATAAAAATTTGCAAAAACTGAGAATAAGGCAGTGATATTGATAATTTTCATTTAGATGTAAAAATGTAACTAAATTGGCGATTTTTAAAAAAAGTTTAATAAATTTTAAAATATTTAAGTTATTTGTCCATTCTAAAGCCCAGATAATTCTTAACGGCAAGATAATATGTAGTTTAAAATCATCGCATTGCTTCAAGGATAAGGCACTTAAACTGCGGCTCTTTCATTTCCCTTGGTGACAGAGCTTTGGAGAGTGTTATGGAGAGTCCCATGAAATTTTAAAACTAATTACTAACTCACACAGAAGATGCACCTAAAGTTCACCCTAGCTATTACAAAAGAAAAAAATTATAATTATTTTAAAAGTTATAACAAATAAGATGTAAAATCAAACAGAATACTAGCAATAAAATTGGCTTTCGATAATTAAAAATTCATAATACCTCATCAACAGAGTATAAATGAAAGCTTTCTACTTCATTATCACTATTTGTAGGCATAAAATCTATAGGCAACTCTACATCAAAAGTAAACAGAGTCTCTGGGAAAATGCCCCTTTCATCTTCAAAAATAAATCTAAACATAAAGAAACAAAACATTTCATAAGACAAACTCTATTAAAAATTATCTGAAAGTCTGAAATTATACTTTTTTTGGGGGGCTATAAATGACTATTTTATAAGAAAATAATAATTAAAGAGCCAAGTGAGAAAACATATTAAATGGCATACTTAAAAAATTTCAAAAAATCACATTTGCCATATAGTTTAACAGTTAGGGAACAAAAACAAGCCCAATGCATAAAAAATTGCAAGCAAAGTTTATTGCTTTAACGGCTTTGGTAATAACTGAATATGAATTAGCTAAGTTTTCCCTCTCCAGGACGGTGAGCATCGGCTCCTAGGTAAAAAAATGTGAACTGAAAGATATTTCACAAACAAGGCTCTATATTAAAAGAAGTGTAAATGCATAAGTTTCAGATCTATAAATTCCGCATAAAGTAAGAACCAATATATTTTAGTTTGAAACATTGTGTAAACCTTGTGTTGTTGACCTAAACTGTCACCTTTTTTTTAAAAAATTCATTTTTCCCGCAATTAAAGCTGAAATGAAGTTAAAAGCATTTTGGTAACATTATTGTTTTGATTACTGACTACTTGCTTGGTATTTTGAGGGCCGTTTTTTAAATACAAAGTTACAACCAAATGAACTATCTTCAGTCCTTCCCGTCCTCTCCCATGTCAAGATGAGCGTAAGACAAGAAACAAGATGCAAAGTTTTTTAAAAGAAATCTTCAAAAAAATGGTGTTTTTAATGGATAGAAATCATTTTTAGTTCTATTTTTCTATCAATGGCAGATTCTTTGAGAATTCAATCAACAATTCTCAAAAAATTTTATTATCAATGCATTATAATTAAATAGCATTATTTAGAACGAAAATAATGTGACAACAGATTACTATTAAAAGAAAATATTTTTTAATTAAAAATAATAAAACTACCAGTCGAGTAGTGTTACCATAATGTAGTGAGAGATTGATAGAACGATCTCAATCATTCATATGGATGTTATAATGTGAGAAGTGTGTACAAAAATATGGTAAATATTTATAAAGAATAAAAAGTAGTGAACTCATTTTGACAAACCATGCAATATTAAAAAAATAAATAGGAAACTACAATAATGGTCGATAATAACACATGATTTTTTAATTAATTAGAAAGCTTATTTTTATACAAAAATACTATTACATATAATACAGAATGAGAGAAAAAGAGGACATGTTTTAACTTGAAAATGAACTGTCCAAGAAGATGAGAATTTAACAAAAAGAGAAAATAGAGTTTTCAAACAAAATAAATATGAAGATAACACATAAAAATATTGTTTTAAATATGTGTCTTAAACTGTAAAAAATAACTTTTTTTTTAAGTCTGCTGCAATACTTACGAAACTGTGCCAACTGGTATCATAGCATTCAATAATTCATCAGTCAATGATGCTTCTTCTTGAGCTTCTTTATGCACACATTCAAGAACTGTCATTCCCACAGAAAAACCCCCACTCACCTTTACAGGGAAAAAAAATCATGCAAATTTTTATTAGCTATCATAAAAAGCAAATTAACATTACATGTACATAAAAAGTATTTTTAAAGTAAGTACAGTTTTAAAATTAAAAACCAATAGGTGTATTTTTTCAAATAAATATTATTTAAACATGAAAGCTTCTTTCAACATATCTATTTCTTAACAAATACTACTTATATTTTTATACATAATCTACTTTTTAACATATTTGAGTTCAACAACATAGACACTGGTGTTTCAATTTTTAAAAAAAATTTTAAAAAATACAATAGCAGTTTAGACAGGAAATTTTTTTTTTTTAATTAACTAAAAAATTTATAAAAAACCGTCCATAGCAGTAAACCAAACTTTTGCCTTACATCATTGCAAAAGATTATATTTAAATGGAAATAGGCATTAGAGCTTGAATAAAATACTATTTTTAATAAAATAAAAGTCTAGTTACAAACTATTTGGCTAAAAGTAAAGAGAAGAAGGTATCAAAAATGCTAATTTTTCTACAACTGATATTTCATTTTAATGATCCAAAAATTAATATAAACATATTAGAAAAAAAAAAGATACCTGCTGACCAAGATAACCTCTTTTCAATGATTTAAAACATTATGCCAAAAACACGTTAAAATTGAAACCAATAATAAAAGAGATTGCTTATTAAAGTTGATTAATAGTTTAGTTCTTATTTGTTTTATTAAAAACTCTATACTTTCTAAGCAATGTTTTTTTTATAGAGCAGCCAAAGTAATAAATAGGTCTATTTTAAATCAACATCGACAATTTCATGGTAGCAGTCGTCAAATATAGCAATTACAAGCAATTGTTATAATTCAACGTAGTATTCACATTTTTTTTTCATAGTATTAACCTTACTATGATCTTACATACTTCTCTTTTAACCAAGACCATATTTAGTTTAAGCACAGATATATCGATAATTTACAAATTACTTTCATTTATTGACATGCCAATAACAAAAAAAAATATTTCGATTTGTCAAATTTAAAAAAAAGAAATAGGTTGATGACAAAGACTTACCATGTTATCAAGTTTGCCTGGCCATGTAGGTTTTGTATAAGCACGCTTTTGGATCCAGATAGATTTACTACCATCAACATTCTTTACAAAACCATTCACATGAACTCCACACCTTTTAATGCCAAACAAACCTAATAAAAAATTAAACACATTCAGAATAAAATTGATACTTTATTCTAAAATTGTATAACAAAATTGCAATAACAAAATAAAAATAAAACGTCTATGAATAATCAGTGCTTTGAAGAATGCAGTATAATTAGATTAGACCTGTCTTAACTTATGGATTCAAAATATATAATCTTTAACTAGATTACAAACAGACCTGCTCACTATTTTTGAAAGAAAAGCCACAAGAAAAATTTTTGGTGCTGGCTTGTGGAATCGACATAATTTTGAACTATAAAGGCTACTCAAAGAAGCTGATATCAACAAATATATCAAAATAAATCACCTTAAGCTTGTGGGTCAAATCTGTCGAATGGAACCTTCTGCTTTGACATTTAAGATCTTTAATTACAAACCAATGGGAATCAGAGTTAGAGGTAGGCTTAAGATCAAAAAAGAAGATCTAAGGCTTAAGATTAAAACATATTAAAAACAGTGTGAGCTAAATCAAAACTTCCTTATTAACACAACAAATTATTCAATAAATTTTGATAGATCCCTTGGATAGAATAGATAGAAAATTTATATAGATAGATAGAAAATTTGATAGATCCTAGATGACAAATATATTTTGGTATATTAAAATTAAAGTTCATGTTTTAAATACAAACATCATCTCTCTGAAGCCATATTCTCAAATTTTCTTGAAGTTCTTCAAATTTTCTTGAAATTTAAGTTCTTAAAAATACCTAATAATGTTTTTAAAAAGTTATTATCAATAGAAATTCAAACTACAATAAAAGATGTGCAACAATTAGGTCTTGATATCAATCATAATAGCATTCAAAACAAGACTTGAGTAACCATTACATGTTATTATAGGGCAATTTGAACAAACTGTCCTTTAAACATACAATTTTCAGTAATGGTTAATGGTAGTATTCCAAGAATAACTAATACAAATTCTATGTATATGCTTAATATATGTTGATAATTATGCTGTGTAATAACAGCAATCTGTTTTTAAGTAGCAGGGAAAAAAAGGATTTGAAACATTTGTAATTCCATAAGTAAATTAAAGTTCATTATCAGGCATAGATGCCAAGCTTTAGCCAGAGATCAATTTTAGGGTTTTTATTCCCACTTCTCTCGTTAGAAAAAAAGAAATAAATGAAAGTTAATTAATTAAAGAAAAATTAATTCTGGTGAAATTAAGATAATAATGGAAGTATAAAGCGTCCGTCAACTTGAAAAGGGATTCTAAATTTCAGTGACATAATCATGTAGTAAATTAACTTTAAATGTTATTGAATTCAGGACTCAAAGAAATAACATCATTGGCAACATTGATTAATTAATCATTAATGATCATTAATTTCTAAACTATATAAATTAGGGAAAAAACTATATATATATATATATATATA
>NC_092206.1:70179991-70275682 GCF_043381705.1 Parasteatoda tepidariorum
GAGACTCTGTATCAAAAAATAAATAAATAAAATAAATAAAAAATAAATTATGTATATATATATATATATATATATCCTACACTTTTTAGTACGACTTCCCACTAGTGTGACCTTTCCATTATAACAACTGCTACAAGAAGTCCCGTTTGCTGTTAGATAGATGTGATGTTATTTTAACATTGATTAGAACATCCAAATTAAATTGTTAATTTCAATATAGTGACAGAATATTGTTTAATTTTTTTTAATTCCCAGAAAATTGCTCTGAAAACAGGTGTTAGACATTTTCGCACTTTCATAATTAAAATTTTTCTATTGACAACAAGTCAAACGATAAAAGTCTCGAAAAATCTTCAAACCACTGTTTCTTTTGATGTTAACTCTCAACAGACATTCTCTATGAAGAAAGAGTGACAAGATCACCTTTTTTAAATCTAGGAGTTTCTGAGCAAAATCAATGGTCAAAAGAATTGTGAAACATTGATAATTACCATTATTGAGAATTTAAAGTGTACATTGCATCATGATTTAGAAATTAGAGTTCCCTGCATATTTATAACCTTTCAAAATTACTTTTCAAATAGTTCAATATATTCATCAATCATACTTTTTCAGCTTGAACATTATATTTACTTTATTATTTTAATCTATCTTCTTATTTTTCATGAAGTGTTGTAAGAGGTGATTTATTTTGGAGATGAAACGCCTGATATTATTCACATTATTCTTGATTTTGGCTTTCCTTTAGATTTCTGGACGTATGTTATTTAACGAAAGTGACTGCTCTTTACCAAAGTAACACTATATGCTTAGAGAATAAATTAAATATTTCAAAGGACATGGATAGAAGAATAACGTTAAAATCACAAATTGCTAAAATATTCAAGATACTTTCTTTACAATAAGTATAAAACAGGATGTAATTCTAAAGACAGAAGAAAATATTCTAAGTTCATCACCTCATTCTCGTGAAGCAAAATTTCAAAATCTAGAAAAGGCATTAAATGATTGGCTAATGTTTATGCACAATATTAATAGATAACATTTGAAAAAAATTTTAAAGTTTTTTTAACCTTTAATGTACTGCATTAAAATATAGTTGCACTTTATTGACTTAAAAAAAAATTTTTATTAGTTAAATTAGTCAGTTTCATTATTCTATATAAGTGCATCAGGATTTAGTCAAAATAAGTCCAGTATTTCTGAAATAAAAGTAAATATTTGCACTAATTTTATGTAATCATGATACTGCAAGCTAACATTACAACATACATTTTTGTTTGGACCACAGGAGTCTAGATATTAAGTGTTGACTGTATATATTCATGAATTATAATTTGAACCTTCGTCAAAATGAGATTTTGACGATGATCCAACAAAGATTATCAAAATTATGCCATATCAATTAACATTTAACGCATCCATTTATAATAATTTTTTTTTAATTTACATCAACAATCTATATTATGTACATAAAACATAACTTTTTTAAGCTTTGGGAAATAAATTAGAATCATTAAGATAGTGGGTAAAAACTTGTTAGCATGAAGTAAAAAAGAAAAGAACATGATAGCAATAAATAAATAAATAAAAAAGTAGCACAATTAAAGATTGAATTGATATAAAATAAATTAGTTCATAATATTTTTTGCTATAATTTTTTTATTTCAGAACTTGTAAAGTCTGTACTGATATTTTAATAAAGAAATGTTTTTATTTTAAAAAAATACACAACATTTATAAATATCCCAACAAAATGCTGGTTTCAGAGGAATTATTTTAAATTAGTTTATTTCATATCTTTTAAACAGAGAACATAGAGCTAAAATCCGAAGTAATTTTAGTAATTATATTTTTACAAACCGTGGTGTTCCTCAAGGATCTATTCTAGGACCCTTATTTTTATTATATTCATCAATGACTTTTGCCAACTCAAACTTTTTGGTAAGATAATAATATCTGCTGATGATTCCGTAATTTTGTATTCTTGCACTGATTAATATCAAATAATATTTCAAATTGAATCTGATTTATGCGTAATTTCAAAATGGCTTACAGTAAATGACTTAAATTTAAATCTAAATAAAACTAAATATATTTATTTCAGTTTAAGAAAATCAGAATTTAACTTAAATTTAAAATTTCACTCTCTCTCCTGTAAAAGTACTAATGAAAATTGACAATGCTACATTCTACAATCTGTAAATAATATCAAATATTCAGCACTATATATAGATTTTAATTTGAAACAGAAAAACATCTTAACAATTTAATTTAAAAATTGCACTTTGTTTTAGTTAAATTTTATCACCTTAAGAATAAAATTCATTTTAATTTCGTGAAAGCACTCTATTGCTCCTGGTTTTATTCTTTAATTAATTATGGTACAATAATATATGGCGGTGAATATAAAACTAATTTACTTCCTTTAATCACAGTTCAGAATAAATGCTTCAAGATTATTAATTCTCTAAATATAAATAATTCAAGTATCCATCAATATATATACAGGAATTAATCTATTACCATTTGGCCATAATGTATTTCTTTGTATTTTACTTTATTTACACAACAATAAATTAATATGCAAATTAAAAACTAATGTGTCTGAAAGTAGACCAACTGAAATATATGAGATTCCCCACTTTACAAAAGAAATTTCAAGAAAACAGTTTTTTTACTTAGCTTCTAAATTATATAATAAATTATCATTTCAGTTGCAAAATATCCAAACATATTCTACTTTCAAGAGTGCTTTATTTCAATTTGTGATGAACATCGACGATTTAGATCTCTATTTTTCACTTTAAAGGAAGCATTTGATTTTTTATACCAGTCTTGTGCCAATCAAAATGAATTTCTTACGCTGACTTTGTTATTTTTTAATATAGCTTCATGTATTATTTTTTCCTCTATTATTACAGTGTTCAATAATATATGTCTTATGATGAGCAAAATAATTTATGATTATAATATCCCCCCTTTTTTTTTTCTTTATTTCTATTTTAAACTTATTGTATTACCTTTCTCTGTCGCCTGGACAGGGTTTTCCTCTTGGCAACAAATATATATTCTTTGTATTTATGCGTTTGTTTTGTTTAAAAATAAAAAAAATGTGATACTTATGGATTATAGGCATACATGTAGCAGATCGTTCCATCTTCATTACAGGAACATCACCAAATTTTGAACTCACATCATAGCACTGAAAAATAATCAAAATATCTAAATTGCTTAAATATAAAAAATAAACAATATCAACCTTTCATAAATTTATAAAACATGAATAATTTAACCTGCAATGCTAAATCAATTTCAAGAATCATTATTGCAAATTTTTTAAATAGAAAAACAATGCAAAGAAGTACACTAAGGATAATGTTTTAAAGCTAATTTTTATTTTAATCAATACCAAAATGTTTATCAATAAAATAATCACATATAAGTTTATAAAACCAGCCAATGTAAAATAAAAATTGTAAATAAAATTTATAAGTTATATTTCTAAAAAATTTTAGTGGCATTGTTATACTTTTAGTCAGAAACTAATACATGAAAAAGAAATAAAAAATTTCACAAAATAAAAGCAAGAATAAAAAAAAAGGAAGATTGATCTTATTTCTTGGTTCATTTACCTCATTTCTCCAGCCATTTAAAGTGCTAAATATATTTTTTGTCCTCAATTGTCTCAAAAAATGATCTAATTTATCACTTCTCTCATCATACGTTCGCCATTCAGGATTGAGCAATACTTGGCTGCGTTTTTCATCAAAACGAAATATATCAGGATAATGTGAAAGTTCTTGCCAAATATCCGGTCTAATAATTCCCACTTGCTCTCCTCCAATAGAAAATGACTTACAATCTTCTTCATTGGGACCTTAAGCACAGAAAACATATTTGAGAGATCAAACATAAGAAATTTTAATGCAATTTTATAAAATTGCATTAAAATTAAATAGAAGCATGAAACAATTAAATAGAAGCATGAAAATAGAATCCCTAAAAATGAATGTCTCGAAGAGATATGGATTATAAAGGTTTTTTACTTCTGTCAGATTATAATCACTGATTTTAAACTTCTATTTTTTACCAGATAAGAAATAACAAGATATTTCTTTATTAACAAACTTTATCGATTGTTTGTAAAATATTCATAGTTTATTGTATTTGCTAAACATTTAGATGAAATAAAATTTAATTTTACTAGAAATTTTTTATAGAGGCCAAATAAAAGTGAACATTTTCATCAGGAATTACTATCCTACAAATCCCTATGTTAAGATATTCATATTCTTTAACATAAATATTTTATTAACTACACAACTGATGATAAAAAAAAGACCCACTGTCCATTATTACAACTTTGTCTAATTTGTCTTTGTAATAATTCAATTAATGAATGTGCAAAATTTACTCTGACTTAAAAAGTTTACTACTCTTTTGTATTTCGATGAGTCATAAAAACAAAAATAAAACTACAACATGAGACCACAAATTTGAAATAGCTCAGGACCCCTACCACGAGCTTTCTGGAATAGAGGAAAGAATTCCATCGGGAATGTCAGATTCCAGATTACGCTTAAAAGCCTACCATGAACATGGCTAAGGAATCGGTCATTTCAGGTCAGATCAATTTTCTGGACATAAGCGCATGGTTAACAATCAGCCAATCTAAGATGTGTGGTGGTACTTTATTTTTCCATGTTTAAAAAGGATTTTTAGCACTTTCATTTTTTTAACTCTCTGTTAAAAGGGAAATAACTTGAATATAACGAAGAAAATTATTAAAAGTTCATTTTTAAAATTTTGAGGCATTAAAATTTTTAAAAAATACTGCTGTTATAATAATTGCTTATTATAGCATTTTTATAATTTAAATTGCTTCTAAGTGTAAACTAGATTATATCCCAGTTCTACAATCAAAGTTAAAACAATTATTTTTCATATTAATTACTTAGTTACAGCTTTTTGAAGTCGAAAATCTTCGGATGAGATTTTTTTTAACAGTTCAATCACACGGATAGTTAAATAAGCTCTAAATTTTTCCTTACTTTTATCATTATAGCAGATTACTTTATAAATTATATTTGTAAGTTTTTTTTTTCTTGTTTGATGTTAGTAACATAATAAAATTCAGAAAACAAAGTTTGTTTGTTAGTTTTCTTTTTTTCTATAGCAGTTGTGTAAATGGGGAGATTTCGATATCGTGATCTGTGGCAGAATTATCGCCAAGTCTTGGATCTTCCGGGCAGTGGCACACGAGAAACTAAAAAAAATCATCACAGAAAGGGACAAACTCGAAAGGTATAACTCATAGCCACCCCCAGGCAAACATCTACATGTTTTTTTTTTTTTCAAAAAATTTGCAAGTTTAAAATCTATTTGGCACCTTGGCGAGCCAGATCATGATATGGAAATATTCCCACGCAATGCATATTGTATCTTTTATTCAAAAAATGTATAACTTCATTACATAAATATTTTAAAATAACCTTCAATAGGAAGAATGTACTATATAATTTTAATAACAGTTTCAAAAGTATTCTATTTTTTCACAATTTATCAAAATCTGAATGGAATTGTTATTATTGTCAAAATCCGTTATAAAAATCCCTATTCGATATGCCCAGCAAAAAAAAATTTTTTATTTAAGTTAGCTATGGAATAAAGAAGTTTTAATAACTTTGGTATAAAACATTTTTAGAACTTTTATTATGCCAAAGAATTTATTTTTTAGCAATTGAAACATAGTTTCATTACTTTGCTGTTACTTTGTTTATGTAATTTACACTATTTTTTAAGATACATTATTACCATTAAATCAGTGAAAATATGTTAATAATTTGTCACATTTTAATTGTTTCTTTAATTCACTGAAATTGCAATACTATAAATTTATCTTGATCTTAAAAAAATAATTATTTATAATTTTTATGAATATAGTAGCTTTAAGAATTTGGTCGAAAATTTGGCTTAATATGAATATAGTAGCAGCTAGAATTCCCATACCTAACGTAGTTCGGGTGTTACAACATTCCATTGATCATCATTACGTCAATTCGCAGAAAAATAATAGTTCTGTATTTAAAGCAATCAATGCTCATTACAATCTTCTATATGAACAGTTAATTATCACACATAATCATTACTAATTATTGAACATTCTGAATGCATACGAAGTATTGCAATACTTTTTTAAGCTAATAACTAGAAATCTAACTCTCTTAAATAACTTAAACAGTAAATTTGTACATTACTTTTCTAAAAATAAACCGGTTTTATGGTAATGAGAGTGTCATTTACGACAATAATAACTTTACTGTTCCCATTAATAATAAATTATATAAAACATCATACCTATTTTACGCTTCAAATTGAAACTATTTAATAAAAGATTAAGTTTGTTAGACCAACTCAACCCATTTGTTGAATTGCGACAAATAATTTGAGAAACAGGTCCATTCGTATATCGTGTCATCTTGTTTGTTATTGTTTTGCATTTGATTTGACAACACTTATGGTTGCTAGAACTAAAAATGGAGACGACCTGTCAAAGTCACATTAATTGGACGCCAAAATAGCTTTCTTTATTCCTGGATATTCAGTAAATGGAATTTAAAAAAACTATTTATAGCACAGATTATAGAACTCGTCAAAATTCTCTTAATTTCTTCAGTAAATAAATTGAGGCAGATTATCTTATAACTAAATAAATTTACTAAAAATTAAATTTTAGCTTGGCGCATTATTGAAAATTGGCGATGAATAACAAAGTTTGTATTTGTTTATTTGCAGTTACAGTTCTATTATCAATCATTATTATCATAAAGACAATCGAAAAATAAATTTATAGTTATATTATTTAATGCCACAATAAGAGCTTATTAAATTACAGAAGAGGTTCTTAACACTATATTGCAAGGATCTGTGATAGTTAGGAAAATAATTACTTTATTTTTCAAAATATCTGGTTCACAAGGATGAAATGAAGTGAAGCTATAAATGTTGACAAATTCTACTGCAACAGTGCAGACGGAACGAACTATAATTTTGTTTCCGTTACCACTGTATTAATTTTAATAATTTTTTACTTATCTCATTAACATTCCATATTTTATTTATAAAAATGGTAATTTTTTAATACGTTTGATATTTCTGAAGCAAACTTTTTAGAAATATGTGCTTGTACTTCAGGGTGGAGCTTAGAACTCACAATTTTTACTATTTTCCCATTTTTCTTGCTCTGAATTGTATATTTTGCTTCAAAAATAAGAAAAATTCTATAAGCCGAAAATTAATTGGGGATATTTCTGTATCGTGATCTGTGGCAGACACATTATTGTTGCCCTGTTTGTATGAAAAATTGGCGTATTTTATTGTATAAATTTGTTTGAAAGGGACTAACTCGAAAGGTATAACTCTTAGCCACCCCCTGGCAAACATCTACATTTTTTTTTTTAAATTTGTAAGTTTAAAATCAATTTGGCCCCTTGGCGATACAGATCATGATACGGAAATATCACCTTCCACTCGAAGAAATTTTCAAAAAAAATTTAGAAAGTTTGTAGCTCTATGGAAGTTAAAAATAAGACTAATCTTAAATCCTTTAATCCAGCTAACACTGTACATTTTATGATTATCGAAAACTAAAAACCGAAATTGAAATAAGAGATTCACAATTAAAATAATGAACTATAATCCTGAAACATAGCGTCTTCTTGTTTCCATGATCATTTACTACTACATTGTAAAGATTTTATTCACAACTTTCATCTGTTATTCATTTTTAAATAAGGCAATTTTAACCTATAGCAGCTGGCGGATCTGCTATTTGAAATATATCATTGGCATGTCTGTAGTAACTCTTTATTAATAAGTAAAGGTAAGGCCGTACCTTAGGTTTGAAAGACCCTAAACTAAGCTAATTAACTTTATTTTATTTTGGGAGATATTTTTGTGTTGGTACTTGTTTACACACCTACTACAATCCCCTAGACTCTAACGGTTTCTTTGTGCTTCCCCAAAATTTTTGAAATATATAACATGCCTCGGGTCACTACCAGTAAGTTAAAAGTTAAATCCCTTCCAGTTATTCCCCTTCTATGATTTTTTTTTTAAAAAAGTTTCGCACATGCTACTGTCCAGATGCTACAAAATTTTGCAATTTTTTCGCCGTAGGTTCCACACTCCCCTCCCTTTTAACTTAAGAATTTAGTTTAATATAGTGAAACCTCTTGAGAGCAGCCACTCTCTGCTCTACAGTAAAATGGTTGTAAATGGAGGTTGATTGTTCTTAGAGATTACCTCCTTTGACTTAAACATTTTATCGAAGGTACATGATTTTTTGCTGCTGAATTTAATTTTAGTCGGTGTCTTGAAAACTTGATCGATGAACAAAATTTAGCGTCTATAAAAATTTTCCCTACTGATGTAATTATATGTGTAAAAACAAATTTATCAATTATGATTGATCTATTTTAAATAAATAACAAATTATATTTTTTGATACTTTTCCTTAAAACTTTTTCTTTCTAGAAATATTATTCAGTAGATATAGAAAGCAGCTGAATCTTTACAAGATGAAAAAAACTTCAAGGTAGAGAAATTACTTTGAGCAGTTCAAAACATAAAATCTGCTCAAAGTGACTTCCTTGATATATTTCCTATGTAGTTTTTTTACTTGTATACAACAAATACCATCTGTAATTTCGTGTGAGCAAAAAGAGTTGGATAGAAATAGATTTAAAAGGGGGTGGTCCCGCTATGCCCAATCTTCTCCTAATTATTATTTTAGTCTTTTTTTGTAAAATAAACAAACTTAGAGTGTTTAATGATTAGTAAAAAAAATTAATTTTTCAATGGTACACATTATTTATTAACAGTCTTTCATTTTTAAAAACTTTTCTTTCAGATGCAATTTATGCTTTTATTTAGCCGGCAAGGTAAGTTGAGACTTCAAAAGTGGTATGTTGCTCATCCTGATCGACTAAAAAAGAAAATAACTAGAGAATTGGTTACTACAATTTTAACCAGAAAACCAAAAATGTGTTCTTTTCTGGAATGGAGAGAACTGAAAGTTGTTTATAAAAGGTATTTCTTTCTAAAGGGTTCACATTTATTTATTTTGAAATGATTGCGTAACTTTCAAGTATAAATTATAATATGCGTGTTACCTTTTGCATTCTTTCAAAAAGAAAATTTGAAATAATTTTATTTTGTAAATAAATGTAACATTTATCAGTATAGGTTTTTTCAAATTTCCATAAAGCACATTTATTTCATTTAAATTTTATCAAATCACTAGATATATTGTGGGTTGCCTGTTTTTATTGTGTATGACATCTTAATTTTTTTTTTTTTTCATATTCTTAATTTTGTCAAGTTATATATGAGGAAAATACATATATTGTATATCATTTTCCTCATTACATATACTGTACATCTTGGTGCATAAATTAACTTTTCAAACCCCTTTAATTTGACAAAATTCCAGGGATTGACATATACATGGGTAAAGTTGCACATTTGTTGATTGTGAAAGATAAATGCATTTTAAAAAATTTTTTAGATATGAATAAATCTATATCAACTTGTCCCTTTCAAAATCGATTCTTAATATATTACTTGCAATTAATTTTGAATTTTTTTCATCATATTTTCTTTGCATATAAAGTTTTTTTTTTTTTTTTTAGAAACAATGCTTTGCATTCAGAAAAAAATTAAGAATAAAAAAATCTATTCAAGAATATTTCAAACTGTTTAGAAAATTTCAAGCTTCAACTGTATGATACACTTTTTTTATGATGAAAGTTATTATTAACTAGAAGCAAGGATAGAAATTAAGTATACATATACACTGATCTGTTCAAGTGCCTCTTATATGAATAAAAAAAATTTATATAATAAACAAAACAAATTTTAAAAAATACAATATTTAAATCTTTTTGTGCTTACAAAAATTGCAATTTTGTTTTAATAAAATAGGTTAAATGGCAGATGTTTTTCTATGAATTTAAATTCATGATTTTGCCTTGAGTAAATCATATTTAATATTAAAAGTAAAGAATAAGAAAGAAAATTATTAAAGTGAAGCTGGATGAAAAATTGCAGAGAAACTGAAATAATCACAATTATGATGAAGTATAATACTTTTTGATAAAAACAGACAAATTGTGGGGGGGGATATCAGCATACACTTAATTGATCAGTTGCTGGTCTTATGGGACTTCTGATAATTACGTCATGCTGGTCTGAGCTGCGTATTTAGCAGTGCCTGCCTGAAGAACTGTAGCTAATTTTGAGTCCTGGATAGAAAGTGTGGTGTAACTTCCACTGCAATTATTAAAAAACCTCACTTCACTAGTATATAAGAAATTTTAACTTGATTCTATATTGGGGTACCTTTTGATAGGTGAAGGTTGATAATGTCAATAATTCCTTAAATAAAGAAATGCCTAGTCTAAAGTATGTTAAGCATAATAATTTTATACAATGTTTGTTTTATACATAGGTTTACTAATAAAAAAAATTCTGGAAATGTGTGATTGTAGGGCTAAGATTTTGTTATAAATAAATAAACAAAAAAAAATTTATGCCATCTATTTTGTGTTTATGAAACAGAAAATAATTCAAAATTTTTTTAATGATACATTAATGAAAAGTAAAAATATTCTGTAAAAATATTAGCTCAAACCAGTATAATGTTGAAACAACATATAGAGACCACATAAGCAAATTAGATGGACAGGTGGTCTTTTTGATACTATAAACATGCATCAGAATCTGATCATTCTTTGCATCAGCAACAAAATAGTGCTTGCATATTGTTATCTATCAAACACTTACACTAGCTTCAATATTTAATTTTGAAATATTTGTATAATTAAATGTTAAAAATGATTGTCAAATTTTTGTGAGAAATTTGTCCTTATTTTGAAATTCTTGTTAATTAAATATTTTTTCCATTTAATATTACGTACTCATTATTTCTGACTATTGATTATTGACTACTTATTAGGTATGCAAGTTTATACTTCTGTTGTGCCGTAGAACAGTGTGATAATGAACTTCTTACTTTGGAGATTATTCACCGCTATGTGGAACTTCTGGATAAATATTTTGGAAGTGTACGTATCAAATGGTTAATCAGATATTAACACTAACTGTGCAAATATAATCTGCGATGCTTCATCATCATGTTAATCAGTATAGTGTTTTATGCTGAAATTTATACAAAACCGAATAATTATTAAGAAATAAAACCTCCTCTATTTCTTTTATTATTTCTCAAAATGTTACATTTTAAAATTTATAAAAACATGATGTAAAAATCACAGTAAATTTGTATTATAAACCTTTTGTATAATTTTCTTTCACTTGATTTACTTAGATAACTCACTTTCTGCATCTGTGGTCCTGTTCTATTCATAAAGTTAATTGTATTTTTATGTTTTGGTCTCCCCTAAAAATTGGTACCCTAAGTGTTAAGTTTTTTTTTTTTTTAATTCAAAAATATGAAAGTTGAATTTAATTTTGATTATTATTATTGATTTAGTTATTTTCTTTGCTGTTAACACTTTTGAACACCTGAGTTTTCTTTACATTAAGTATTTTCAGCATTTGAGTTTGAAAAAAATTTATTTTTCATTTTACAACTTAGTCCGTTTTAAAAAGCCGCTTTTATTGCAGATACATAAATTATTACATTATACATATTACATTATACATATACATATTATTACATTATACATACTATTATTACATTATACATAAACTCAAATAATATCTTCAAAAATTTATATAACTTCATAATAGTGTTGAATAGTGTCCTTTTTTTTTCAGTTTATTTTTCGAAGGCTAAATTTTTAATTTGGTAGTAATTATTGTTTACTATTATTAATTCTTGATTTTTTATTCATTATACTGTTTTACTCATTTTTTAACTGTTTAGTATTTTTGACATAAAATCGAACTTACCCTTTAATATCTATGCTTTTAATTATCACACTATAATAAATTATGCTTTTGTGTCTATTTTTGTACACTTTAAGACCAAAAATGTAACATAAATAATTTTGATTGAATTTACTTTTATTGATTACAATCAAAGGATAGAAATAATGTTTAATGAAAGTTTAATTTTAATTTGCTAATTTTGTATTATGGTTTATTTTCAATTTCTCAGTTTTTGGCATTGCTTAAATTCTACAAAATCTAATTACAGACCAAAGGGTTTTCGACCATTAAATTAACAGGACAGTAAAAACCATGATTTTTACCGTTGTTTTCAAACCTTACTGACCTTATTCCATTTATGTT
This sequence comes from Parasteatoda tepidariorum, assembly GCF_043381705.1. NCBI lineage: Eukaryota > Metazoa > Arthropoda > Arachnida > Araneae > Theridiidae > Parasteatoda > Parasteatoda tepidariorum. The sequence continues at coordinate 70,192,313 of NC_092206.1, forward strand.
TGGTAAATAGAAAATGTTGTTTATCTATTATTATTAACATTGATCCTATGGATTTAAACTGAAGATACAACACAAAGGGGGGGAAATGAGTTAAGACTGACTTATGCTATTTAGTGAAAACTAAGATATTTAATCTTTAAAAAAAAAGGAATATTTACTGCAAAAAAATTTTTAGTAAAAGTTTATATAAGCAAAATAATGATTGACATTATTAGAGTTACTAAGTTTAATAATTGGAATATCTTGGATTCATAACTTCGACAAATTAGAGAGGAAAAGAATCATGGATATTTTTAAAAAAACTACTTTTCCATCTTAAACTTATTCTCCCAGAAAAATCCTACAGCTACATCACAAGAGCCGGTTCGTCTAACAGCAAGCCAAATCTCTAACTTAATGAAGAAGAAAACTTAAGTCGTAACTGATAATGTTCTCTACTTATTGGTTGCAAGTTGCTAGGTAAATTCATCTCTTTATGAGGGAGCAGCAGTGGCACTGCTTTCCAACAAAAACCTTTTTGCTAACAGACTCAACTTGAAGGTCAGCTTCATTAACAATTAAAGTGTTGTAGAATAGTTGTTTAATTAAAGTACCTAACAATGATAATGAATAAAAGACCCACATAAATATAACAATTATAAAATCTATGGCCCTATTACAACTTTATGATTATCAACAATTGACTATGATTTACTACATAACAATGTACAGTAGCAAAAAAGAGGACCGCCTTGAATAACTTTTGATCTAATGATCGGATCTTCACATTCTAGGACTTTATCTTATTGGCTCGAGGGGATGACCTCAAATATGCTATTTAATAAGTGCAAAGAATATTTTAAGTTACAAAATCAGACACAAAACCCTACTTTCTCTGAATAAACATACTACCTTTTTTTTTACTGATTCTGATTTGTGACCCCCAAAATATAAGTGGTAGCCGCAATCTGCAAAATATGGTCCCCATAGCTTGGTCAGGAGAGCACTCCAAAGTTTGGACCTCTTAATGTTAATTTTACTTTTTTGCTATATCTGGAGAACTTTTTAAGCAAACTGAAAACTTTTTGCTAAAAGTTTAAAATATTCCTTTATTCAAAGATAATTACATGCAAAAAATAACTTTTAGTGTATATTTATTCTTTTTTATTATTTTATTTAATAATGGTCGGAAAAAAAATTTGAATTGTAATGTATACAATTTTTTGCATCATTTTAAAGCATATAGTTTTACATGGCAAAATACAACATTTGAGCGAAATTGGTTAGAAAGTTCCTGAAAAATTGGATTTCAAAAAGTCAGATATTTAAAAAGTGATTTCTCAGGAACTATTCGACCAATTTTGCTCAAAGTTTGTATTTTGTCATATAAAATTATATTCTTTAAAATGATGCAAAATATTTTATACATTTCAATTCAAAATTTTTCCCACTATTAATTAATAAAATAATAAAAATTAATAAATATTTGCTAAAAGTTATTTTTTGCATGATGTTATCTTTGAACCAATGAATTTTATAATAGTGTGCAAAAATATTTCTATTCGCTTAAAAAGTTCTCAAGATGTATCGAAATATACAAAAAATAAAATTAACATTAAGGGGTCTAAATTTTGGAGCTTTCTTCTGACCAAATTATTGGGACCATATTTCCCAGATTGCAGCGATCCCTTACATTTCGGGGATTAGAAATCCGAATTCGTTGAAAAAGGGGTATGTTTATTCAGCGAAAGTATTTCGTAACTTAAAATATCGTCTGTGCTTATTAATTAGCATATTTGAGGTATTTTATAGATTGGTATAGAGGTATATGACACCTCCTTGAGTCATTTATATAAAGTCGTAGAACGTGAAGATCCAATCATTAGATCAAAAATTATACAAGGTGATTCTCTTCTCTTTTTTTTTTGATGCACTGTACATGTCAATCTTCAATTTTGTCAATTGATACTGAAATTTGTGTTAATGTTCAAGTGTGACTTCAGTTTTAATAGGTTTAGTTTAATTTATATTACTAAAATATAATTTATATGTATCCGAATTTCATTACATAAATTTTTAACACAAAATAATACATTTTTAACATCTACATTCTATACATATTTGTATTTCAAATTTAAACTATAATTAAAAGATTCAAATTTAAAATAAAGCTCTACAGCAAATTTAGGCTAATTTTTTATATGTTTTAGGTTTGTGAACTTGATATCATTTTCAACTTTGAAAAAGCTTATTTTATTCTTGATGAATTACTTCTTGGGGGAGAAATCCAGGAAACTAGCAAAAAGAATGTTTTAAAAGCTATAGCTGCACAAGATCTACTACAAGAGGTGAGAATTTTTCTTTTTTTTTATGATTATAACATTAGCTATGCATTTCTTGTGCTTAAGACTTACTCAACCTTATTTTATATCAATTAAAATACTTTTACAAATAAAATACAAATTATAGAGCTAACTACAAACTATCATTAAAGTCTCTCAAATAATAGAAAAATTTTTAACTGAATGTTCTTCCCTTTTTAAGTTTTTTTTTTTTTTACTTAAAAAATTATGTTCAGAAAATAGCATGCATTCTCAGTAGACTCGTCGCATTATTTATTTTTTTAACTACTATAAAATAAACTTAATTTTAAAAATGTATTTCTGTGTAAGGATTTTTATTTTCCCCTGAAAGAAATGATACATTTAAAGATTATAACTAAAGTAAGCTTTATCATTATAAATTTTCAAATATTTATTCCTTTATAAATTTCTTCCTTATACCGTCTTAGTTCAGTAACTAAATGTTTTTAAACTTTTTTTTCTTTCTGCATACTAAAATAAAGGATGAAGCTGTGGAAAATGCACTGAAAGAATTTGGTTTAGTTTAATTCTATTTTATTCATTTAAAACAATTTAATGCTATTTTTTCATTCAAATTTAACTGTATTTTGATGTTGTTTGTCCGTTTTGAATATTGCATTAGTTCAAAAATATTTTAAAAGCTTAATTTGATTTCATAATTAAAGTGTCTGCAATTTCACAATCTTTCAATTCTTTTAGTTGATTAGTTTTTATTAGTTTATTTAATTACTTTTATCGACAAATAAGTTTCTTTACTTTCAATTCAGTTTTTATCAATTTCAAATGATTTGTTGGAGTGGAGAAATAAATGCATGAAGTTATCCAATCTTTTTTTTTTAATCGAAATTTTTTGGCAAAAATTGAACAAAAAAGATTTTTAAAAATGCATGTCAATACAATTAACTTAATAAGGCTAATGTTTGTGAGTGAATTTTTTAAATTATTCTGAATTTTTTTTTTTTATTATTATTAATTGTTTTGATAGAAAAATTTATTTTATGAATTAAGATTTTGTCAAATATTTATTTATTTCACAAAAATTTTACAATATATAAAGTTGCTTTGTAACCGATACAGTGTTATGAACATACTATGTTCTGTCACAAAATCAAGTTTTAAAAAAAAATAAAAAATATTCTTACTGCTTGTGAGCTTGAGGATGCAACGCTGAATCGGTTACTAAGCCATATATTGATTTGAATTTCATAAGTTCATTCAATAACATCACATTGTATAAAATTATTTTTGTCTTTTAATATTTGAAAAAGATTATTGAAGAATTTATAGTATTGCAAATTTAATTTAATGAATTATATTCTTTAATTTTTAACATTTTAAGTTATACTATTAATATTTCTTAGCACTTATAATATTTGTAAAGCACATTTTACATGTACAATATTTCTCAGTGTTGCCTCACGTAAAATTTCTCAAATTTAAAATTAAACAAAAAATTATTTGTTTCAAATATAAGAGACATTTAGTTTGATTCAAACAATTTTGTTTGGAATTTCAAATTAATGTGTCTGTTAATATAAAATTATACTTATTTATTTTATTTTCATTAGTAACTCCAGTTATTGTAGATAACTTTTTATAAACATTGTAGAAATCACCTGTTATATCAATGATGTCTTAGTTTTTAAATAATTTCACAAATAGTTAGAATGCCAAAAATGAAATAAGGCTTCTTATCAATGTCTATCTTTTTTTAAATGTAATCATCTACATTACCAAATAGTTAAGTTTAAGACGTTTACCTTAGAATAGATATCATTATATAAATATTGTAGCTATGTAGCTTTTTATAAGCTACAGTTGCTTGTTATAGTGAGAAAAAAAGTGAATATAAATAATCAGGGAAATAAATTTATTTTAAACAGAAAAAAAGTTTAAAAAAATAATATATATGAAACAATTTGCTAAAATGAAGGAATAATAAATGCTGACTTTAAATCTATTGTCCCGCCAATGAGTACCAAAATTTTGTTGATATAACTCAAATGTTATCAAAGTAATACAAAATATTAATAATTTTATTGTTTATTTAAATTTTATTTAATTAAAATTAAATTGTATTCAAATTTTTTTGCCTATAGTAGCAGAGGAAAATAGGAAAGTATTTATATCTTTATAATCAAAGTCAGAACCAAATTCATAAACCATTAAAAAAACTTATATACATTTTACATTAACCTCTTCATTTTGGCGTTTCTCAAAATTCTAATTAAATATTTGCCTCTGTTTCCATGAGTTCTGATAATAAGTTTTATTTTTTAAAAAAAAGCAATTCCGTGCTGGGTGCTAAATGGTGCGTATTTTATGTTTATTACACTTTTCGTATTTATGTATGTTAAGAAAAGTATTTTTATGAGCTTGATAAATGATGTTTTAAGAAAAATATTAAATGTGTCATTGTCTTTAAAATATTTGAAATGTTTATTGTACTGTAAGTTTTAAAAGTATATTTGTATACAAGGAATTACCTAAAAAAATCCTCTTTTTTATTACTATATAAAATTAATTATATACTATTTACAAATATTTTTTATTGATGCTGTGCTAAATTTTTGCCTAAAGATGATTCTAGAATATAAAATTAAATTCATTTAAACATTTATGTGTATGTGTGAAAAATGTGTTTTTGTTCTTCATTTTTTTAAAGCTTAAATATTATACATTTATTGTGTAGCGTGGGGGATTTCGTTAAAAATCTTATATAACTACAGTAGTGATTTTTATTTTTGGGCTATTTTTGCAAATTACCTTAAAAGTATTTCAGACATAATTTAAGTATGAGCTTCCAAAAATATGAGCGTAGTTAGATTTTGAGATTGTGAGAAACATGTCTTAATGTGTCTATTAAAACTTGAATCTGAGAAGAAATAGTATCTCAGTTTTCCGTTTAATGAGATTTATTCATTTCTTTACCCAATGTAGCTTTTTGTTTTTATTTAATATTTACTGTTTTATCACAAAGTTGTCACTTTTTATCAGGTTATCCATTGACTCATCTGTTGGAATATTTTTTTTTTCATAGAGCTTAACTTTGATTTTATATTTTCCTAAATCTAAATAAAAAATTAACCATTAATCTTTTAAAAATAAAAGAAATGTCATTGGATATTTTTTTACAATTTCTGTGACTGATGAAGCCCTATACTTCAGAAGATATTCGAGAAAACAAAAAGAAACTGAAAAAACCTCATTTAAAACTAATTAAACAGTTATTTTTAGAGAGGTGTCATAACTATAAATAATAGACAATGACACTTAGAACACACAATAAAATAAGAAGTTTCTATATGAAATGGGATATAAAATGGAAAATCTAGAAGTATTTTGTATTTTAACAATGCATATATCTTATTGTGCATATTTTTGTTAATATTATTATTTAGTTTAAAGCCTTAATTTGTTTTTATCAATCCTTTTTTGAAACATTAACGATAGCCACCATCTATTCATAATTATAACATTAATCATAATTTTTATTTATTCATTTATTTTTACTTTTAAAACCATTCGAATTTTGAAATCCTGCTGGATAATATTTTTTCCTGAATTGTGCAAAAGGAATACACTTAACTGAAATTAATTTAAGCATCATAAATCTTTTTGTATNTTTTTTTTTTTTTTTTTTTTTTTTTTTTTTTTTTTTTTTTTTTTTTTTTTTTTGTTATAACTGTGGTTAAATTGTGAGTACTCACATACATATCAGAAGCTTAGAAAGCAGAGGGAATTTTCTAACTATGTTGATCAAATCAAACTATCCTTTTGCTGTCTTCACAAACTAACAGCATTTGATAATTTTTTCCTAAAATTTATCCAGACTTCAGTCAGCCTGTAAAATGCCAGGTCTGTGGAAACCTTCATAAAATTACAACCATTAGTATTAATTTCACTCTTATACTGTGTATAACATATTTTACACATAAATTTTTTAAAGAAACTTATTTATTATTTAAAATAACTGAATTATTATGTCCAAAACTAATATTATTAAACTTTTTTTTATTTCTTTTCTTCATTAGTTATTAAAAACTTGACTCACCAGTTTTTATTTCATTGCATTATTAGCTTTGATATTTATACATTAGCTAAGTGCCAGGAATCTGCACCAAGCATTGTCATTAGTGCATCAGCTGTACACACTCATCACTTAACCTCAGTAACTAAACCCCTTTTTGCCTTCATGGTAAGGATGCCATTTAATTTTGAACCCCGGACATATGACATGGACAATGCCTAAGTTTGTACTTCTCTGTCCTAACTTATACAGCACAACCAACAAAAAAACTTTTAGTCATTACAAATTTAACAGGCATTTGGCTGCATAACACACCGGTTTTGTCCGCTTCTAGGACCAAACTCGCAACCCCTGGCTCTCCACCAATAGTGTGTGCAACTGATGCATTTTTATTTTTCTCTTATATGATCCACACAAAATTTGAACTATAGAATTGCTACATTAAGATAATTAACAAAGTTTAGTAGTAAATGTCTTTCTTTTTAATAAACTTAGTGAACATTTTACTGCAGAGATTTTTGTCTAGTACCCAGCTTTCAATAAAGGCATGCAAACTTACATTATATTGCATTTTTATATTTCACTTTATCTTTCTAATTTGAATTCAACATTTTTTGTTCAATTAGGTTTTTGATAAATAATAAATCTGGTGTACTAGATTTCAACACTTCTTATTGTACTCTTTGTGATTGATGTAATTAAAGGCTATGCTCGATGAACTAATGTATAATAATTTCAATTCTATATATTAAATATTTTTAATGTTAACACTTTCACAACTCTTCACAAAATGAGTTATATATAGTTTACAATGCACAGTATTGTCATTTGATATTAATTATCAATGGTCAATTTACACTACAGGAGGAGACACCACAAGGATTTTTTGAAGACCATGGTTTAGGATAAAAGTTGAAGACTTGAAATCTTACAAAAGAAACACACAGCAAATCTTATGAAAAGGACGGGAACATAGTTATAGGCTTTCTAAATATATATGATTATCACAATCTGCTTAAAATATTTCTTTTACTATGCACTTATATATATTTTGCCTAAGATGTTGACTGTTTAATATGATCTATTGTAGCTTGTTTTATAAGATTTTAATGAAGTTTATTGTGGCTGAATGTATGAATTCCATTAAATTATGTATTTTAAGTTGTGGTGAGTTTCTTTTATTCTATCAAAAAAAAAATGCTTTTGCTCTTGGGTGGCTTATTTTATTCTATAAAGCAAAAAAGCTTAAATTCCCATTTTTCTAATGGCATGCTGTATTGTTATATGCTACATACAGACCTTCCAACTTCTTTAACTATAGAATTTCGCCAAAGATTTTGTTCATATATTTAAAGAGAAGCAATATTTTTGATTTCAACTGACTTAGACAAAATTTAGATAATTTTAAGATCTGACAAGCATGTTAATGTTTGTGAAGTTTGGATAACATCGCTTAATTTTTTATTTCATTATCACTTTAAATATTATAGAGAGTACTTTAAATTGTTTCAAGGTATTGTGTATACTATGTTAGAAAATATTTTTTTTTCCTCAGATAAATATTATATTTATCATAACTTAATCCATTAGTTTTCTATTTTAAACACCTCATTAAACTAGAGTTAACTTGTTTAATAAGTGTTTTTGCAATCACCTTTTTAATATACTATATATAACAGTTAAATTGAAAATTCAAACTAAATTCTAAAGAAGTTTCATTAACCATATGTAGCTGCAAAGTATATAAAACCTGACCTGCAATGTAACACAATACAAAGTAATGCAATTGTAAAATACCTCCCAGGAAATATAGTTTAAAAGGAAAAGAAATTATTAGGTTAGATACATAAAAAAATTTATTATGCAAAGATATTTTTCAACTCACATTTGTGTTACCAAAAGGAGCCTTCTGACATGGTATCAACATTGCCAAAGCCACAAATATTAACATTTATGAGAGAAACTTAAAGGTAAATTAGTTATAAATAGAGATCCTTAGCTATTCATGATCGAAGTTTTTTTTTTTCAAGTAACATTTGTAAGCAAACTATTATAAAATTATGGCAATATAACATATATTTAATTTTTGTACTAGTTTTTTTTTTCTCCAATGCCTGCTCGATTGACACTCGTCATTCAGGTATCGGTAGGGCAGACTTGTTGGCCACTTGTTCAGGGGCTTCATATTAGGTGGGCCAACCTTGCTCCATAGTAAAGACAGATAGTATAGAGAATGAAAGAACACCCATGTCTTGCCCGGGATTCAAACCCAGAACCACTACACAGTCCGGTCGGCTGTGACCAGTATTATATAGTTATAAATTTAGATGGTGCTTTTCTATAATTCTTGAAAAATTGCAATTTTTGTTTTACATACAAGAAAATTTTAAATGACTCTTGTTAGCACAGTCATTTTGTGTATTAAAATGATAGGCACTGCTCCAAAATATTATAGAAATTCACAAATAGTAATTGTGTCTACAGAAATAAATACTCCTCTTCATACATCAAAACTATATTTTTTTTCAAGGTACTTAAATTTTAGTATTTAAAGGGGAAAAAATTCTGGCTCAACTTGCGCACATTGTCTGTTTTTTTTTATATGAAATCCCAACTTTTGTAATTAGAAAGTATTTGGCTTCGTTATCCTACATAAATAACTAGTGGATTAAAATTTCATTCTTGCTGCTACCAAAACAACTCTAATCAATGTTGTTGTTAGTAGAAAAGTTACAGAAATTTAACGTTGTAACCAAAGTACTTAAATTTTGCCTACAGCTATATCAACCACATTAAAGTATATTAAACAAATATTTTTACATAGCAATACTAAAAAAATATATCGCTCTGCAGTTGTAATTATAAGGCAGTATTTGGATTTCTGAATTTTAAAAGTTTTTAGAAATATTTGTATAGTTGAATAATTTAATCATACCATAATAGACAACAAAATATCCTCTCGTATCCTCATAAACTAATGTACATTGATATTAACTGAATGTAAAATTAGTGTTGTGGAGAAAGCTGTGTTTTTAATTAAGTAACACTGGGAAACAAATTTTTCATTGCATTTATACAAATACTTGATCATATATGATCGTGTGGGGATTTTAAATCAGAAATTAGTTTTGCTCCTAAAGTTAGATTTTTTTTAAATGACATATTTAGTCTATTTTTTGTTGAAATATAAATTGTTGCTACAAACTTCTAAAGGATTTAGAGCACATCATCATGGTTAAAATGGCATAGAAACCCATGTCAGGAAATGCTGTCAGAAGAGGTTAGGAACACTTCCCTATTATAACCTGTTCAGAAGCACGCAAAAAGCAGTTCATGAGAAAGCACCCAAAGTGGCATAGGACAATATTCCCAGGCGTGGGTTCCTATGCAATTTTAATCCTGGCAATGTAACCTAACTCTTCTAGAAGTTTGTCACAGCATTTATGTGATCATCTGTTATACATAATATTTTTAAACTAGTACATTTCGTAAAAAAAAGTAACTAAAAATTTCATTTTAATAAAAAAAAACTGTAGCTTGGAGAGAAAAATCGATTGCAGATTTAAAATCAACTACATGAAACTATCTAAGATCAGTAAAAAAAAATTTAGTTTTTAGTATTATCTTTAAACGTTTAAGAAAAGGCTTTATGATAAAAATTAGTAATAGTGTAATTACAAGCCTAATGATTTAATACTACAAAAGATTCAACACAAAAAAATAGTTACAGAAACCAAAGATCATACAGATTTAATGATTCATCACACACATCTTTACATAATTTCCAAAATTAGGAAAAAAAATATGTTCAATTTGTGGAAGTCAGTAATATTTAAATGAGAAAATGATAATTTTAAAAAGTAAATTCTATAATTTTAAATGAGTTATTTTCTTAATGATTATGTAAGAAAAAAAATGATAGTCTTGCTTGCTATTAATTTAAGCATAAGAATCAAATGTTTATGGAATAGGGTGAGCAGCTAACTGTTGAAGCAGTAGTCTTCTACGATGTTCTAGCTCTTCTTCACTTGCATCACTTTCTGAATACTTCTAAAAAAGATTTTAGATAGTTAGAACAGATTAAACACAAGTTTTAACTCTTCATATGAATGCAAAAGGAAAAAAAACTTTTTAAAACAAAATTACACAATACTCTGTTTAAATATATAAAATTATGTACAAAAATAATCCATTTATAATTTAAAACTCTTATAGAATAAGATTGCTAACAAGGATAACACCAGTGTGTCAAGTATAGTTTTTCATTTTTGTAAACTTCGATTCCCTCACTAGTCAGAGAATTAATGTCCTATTTATTTTATAAGTATTGCTTTAAAATGTAAAGAGATATGTAGAAGCATATTTCTAAGTGAAAGAGAGTTAGAAATTCTAATATTTTATGTCACTTTTTTCTTTGAAAATAAAATATCAAAGTGTTATAGAAGCTTTTGTTCTTAACAGCAACTGGTTTAGAGTTATCTAAATTATAACTGTTTTTATAGATATCTGTTCTGACAATCTGTTTTTATAGATTAAAAAAAAAAAAAACATTAACTGTCCTAAAACTTAAGCTAAAAAGAAAATTATAAAACTGTGTATAATGTTAGCCTAAACAAATAGGCAAATTGAGAATTATTTTTAGACAAAATATTCATGCCTGCCGCAAACGTCCTGTACAAAAATGTTCCAAGAGTTTATAAATGCTCATAAATAGTCTAACAATGGTTAATTTAGATTAAAAAACAATAAGATAGAGTTGTAATTAGGAGAGTTATTAGAATTAGATAGAGTTATAATACCACCTTTAAACTATGTTTTTTATAAAATTTGAAAAGCAAACTTATTATTTTGCATCAAATATTGTTTAAAAATAATGAATCAAGGATGATTAATATTGTTTTAGCAGCCAAGAATTTTTTTGACAAAAAATACTCTCTATGTTTACATTCAGAAGCCTTTTATCTACCACTACTTTTTTGAATGAGCTTAAATTGGGTCCATTGGATATAACATTAGACATAAATCTAAACTTTCAAAGTTATTTTAAATCTGTTCAATCAGAGAAAATAAATAAATAAATACTGCAATTAACAAATTAAACAGTATAATATGACTCAATTAGGAAAAGAGCTATTGTCAAAAANCATTGGATATAACATTAGACATAATCTAAACTTTCAAAGTTATTTTAAATCTGTTCAATCAGAGAAAATAAATAAATAAATACTGCAATTAACAAATAAAACCAAAAATTTGAAGAAAATTAAACAGTATAATATGACTAAATTAGGAAAAGAGCTATTGTCAAAAAATATTGATGCAGTCTTTAAACATTAATGCATGCAAAAGATAAATTAATGGCATCAACAAAACAACTTCAATTTATACTATTAAGAACAGAAATTTGGTGCCTTTCCTTAAAGCTTTGCATGAACAAAAGATAACCATAAATTAGATCAAAAAGAATATATAGGTCACTAAATAAATTTAGGCATTCAATAAATTAGCAAGGCAACAGAATTTTGGTTATTAGATGGAGCACTCGAAATCAACCCACCAATTAAGAAAAAAATAATTACTCATTGTTTAGAGTGAAGAGCTAAACAACAGTGATTAAAACCAAGTGTCAGCAAAATTTCTAAGAGATAGATTCAGTTTTTAGGAGCCAGGATGTTATGAAATAGAAAGAAGCACAACAGCTTTTTGCTTTAGTATTAAATTTTATTAAAATATTGAGCATCGGCTATAGTGTTTTAGGAACTGTTATGTCCAGGTGTCAGGGAATTGTAAATACCAGGTCAAAAACCACTTTGTTTATTTCTTTTATCATCATGATTTACGAAAAGGAAACAAATTTTGAAAGTGGTGTGCTCTTAAATGGGGTATAAATGACATATGCTTAAAATTTCTTGAATTATCTTAACTCCAACTTGAAGATATTATTTTAATATAGATTTCACTTATGAAATTTGTCTTTCTATTCACAATATGTGTAATCAATTATTTACTTTCAACATATAGCAGAAATAAGACTAACATATACAAGTAGTTGTTTTTTCATTTCTAAATAAAAAGGAGTGATCCTAAATTGACTTAACAAGCATCAAGAGATAAAACAAGCATGATGATGATAGAACATTATTAACTTCTTTATTTGAATTTTCTTTATATAAATTTCTAATTATTCCTGATTTTAACTAAAAAAAAATTTCCTTTTATAGAAATACAACCGGTTCTCACTAAAACACCAGCAAATTTTTTTTTGCAAAAAGTATGTTTTGTTAAGACAGCGAAAAAATTTTTAAAAATATTTCAGATCTCAAAAAAAAGATCCATAATTTATGTTAAATAATAATAATGAATACTAGAAAACAGCCTAAATTTTTGGTAACTTTTATTGCTATATTATAATGAAAAATAGCACATTACTTAAAGAACTTGCTGCTCTTAGATTATTTAAATTTATAATCATGGCACAAAATAGCAGGAAAATTAAAATTGTTGCTAAATCAAAGGCTCATATTTGCACTAATCACCTAATAGAGCCTCAAATATTAGCTCATATTTAATTTAACCAGTTAATACAACTTACATGAGCTAACCACAGTTGCTATCAACTCGTATAGGGTGCCACTTAAAGGTATTATAATTAGTTTTTAAAAAATTGTATAAGTGAAAGGAAAAAAGTATTTTTGTGTTAAAATACATTTTTTAACTATTAATGAGAATTAATTTATCTCAAAAGTTTTGAATGGGGGAAATAATAATGCTTCTATGTTACTGCTTCACTGTTTCTAAGAAATACTAACAATTTTGTGCTACACAAGTGAAATAAATGCTACTCAAAATTATCAGTTCACCTTAGGCAAGCAATAACACAGGAAATAATTAAGATATAAGCTTTCTTTCTTTATAACATTTTTAACAAAATGTATCTTTATGTATCACAATTAAATAATGAAATACTTATTTAACTTTGGTTTTAGTAATTGCAAAATAAAAGCTTAACTATATAATTCATTTATTTTTAAAAATAAGAGAAAATGCAAGGCTAGTGAATGAATTTGAATAAAATACTTGTATCAAATATGCTGTATCTAACTTAGAAGATTTCATGTGGTATTCTAATTAATATTATGTTACTACCCGCCTAACAACACAACAAGGGTGCTGCCAGATGTCCACTGGAGATGAACTCTGGCTCGCTTCCTCACATCTAAATTTACCAAAACAACCTTGCACATATGAATAAATTACGTTTAATAAATACTGTTTCGGTTAGAAAGAATTTCAACATATAAGAAAGATATACTAGGGCGCTTTGATTGCTAATGCTTTGCCAACCCCTAAACAGTGCTCACTTAGTAAACATTCATGATACATTGAATATTACTTTTTACTACCAGACTAAATAAAATTTATCACTCTGTCAATTGAATGCCATAGCCCTAAGTTCGCCATACTAACTCAATTTGCATTTCGCTATCGTCAACCAGACAAGGAGTGACATCCAATGCCGACTATGTATGGACTGAAACTCCAGAATGATTAAAACAAAAATTAAAAAAAGAAAATCAAAATCTTAAACTCAATAAAAGTCATTTGACAGAAAGTTTTAGCCTCATAAAGCAAATGCACCGACACAGATTGTTATTTTTTATTCTTAATAACTGAAGCAAATGTTCGTTTAAAAGTAGAAAAAATTTTATGACGAGTTTGAGCCTGAAACTTTTTTTCAGTAAACAAGTACATCTCATCTCTAATGCCCACTCATGCACATCTGATTCCGTTCCATGGAGAACTATGGTATACAATAAGCCTGTGGAGTCAGCAATGAACTCGTATACACAGTTGCTACAATCAAAGAAACTCTCAAAGTGCAGGGATACACTCAAAATGGTGTAAACTTCGAACATCTCCTGTCACTTCCTTAATCTAGAACAAGTATCCAAACACGTACACGTGTTTTTACATTTTCCATTTATTACTCGTGTCCTAGCAGATCTTCTATCGCTATTGCCATTTTCTTCCACTCACTTTCTAGTCATGGATAGCTAAACAATTCTCAATTTTTATTATGTATCCTAGTTTGCCTACAAGCTTGTATGGCAGTTTTAGAAAACTTGCATGTTTTATCAATGATTTGTTTTCATTTTCTATAATAGCAATTTATAAGTAAAGTGCAGTGTGATGTTAGTGACAAGTTTTTGCAAGCAAATTCACATTTTCCATTGATAAATATAATGGGGAGAAATTATACTTAGTCAAAGTGTAGTAAAAAAGAAAAACAATAGACTTTCAATTAAAAAAAGTTAAGTAACATTAACTCACCCTGTTGGACTTACGCATATCAATGGAAGGTCCAGCCTAATGAATGCATGAAGGGAGAATCAATATAGAATGAATGTAATAATGAAGTATTTTGTAAGCATTAAGAGGACAAAGACACTATTCGTGTAACTAAGAAAACAAACCTAATATTTTTAAGTAATTATGCTTTTTAACTAGATATTAATGCTGAATGTAAATTACCAATTTTTTGTTGCTCTATATTTTACTATTCCACTTCTTCTGGTAAGTTTACTATATTGAATTAATAAGCAATAGATAAATTAAAAACTATTTCTAAGATTTATTTTGTTGTTACACTGACAGAAATGCCAACCTATTGCAATACTTTTCTGCAGTTTTCCATAGATATGGAGTTTATTTTTAGTTAATATTTTGAATGAAATATTATTGCACATTGTGTTAAAAAGAATACTTCGAATTTAACATACAAGCAAAAAAAAGTACGTTTGCAGAGATAAAATAAAGTTTTCTTTCAAAAATTAAAGGGTCATTCACATGACACTTTAACATGACCCTTTCACATGAGTGAAAAAATATACTAGAGTGTATAAACTGTAAGAAACCATTAAAAAGAGAGAGAGAGAAAGACAACTTTTCTATCATTTTTAAAAGTTTTTCATAAAATATTTGCAAAATTACAATCAATAGAAATTACAGAAAATGTCGTAAATAGGTGGCATAACTGCAATGAAATTGTGTTTTATGAGAATATCAATAATACCTAAGCTTCTTTGATTTTATTACAATGTTTCATAAAAAGTGTTTAATGTGTATTTCTTTATAATTGACATGTACTGCTCTAATAATGTGAAACTTAATTTCTTCCTGCAACTGTAAGAAATAGAATAGTATAATATAGTATAGTACAACCTATGTATGTATTACTACCTGTGTCATTTTTGTATTTGTTTGCACGCTTAAGTAAGAAATTGTAAAAATAAACTATTTTGAGAAAACTTTAATTCTATAGTCTCAAAATTGGATATAACGCTAGTTCACTTTTTGGAAGTCAGTGAAGTGATACATAGTTTTCAATTAAAAAAAAAAAAGCATAAATCTCCAAAAGCTTTTTTTTTTCTTTTCGTTTCATAACAGAATATTAGTTTTTGTCTAGTATTTAATATTTTTACAGCAATTTCAGAATGTCTAATTGGAAATATAATAAAGCTTTCCTATTAATGTTTATGTGTCTTATGTAAAGTTATATTGAAAACAATCAATATCAGAAGTGCAAGAACAATTCTGTTTCTGTTTTTTTCACTGAATTTGGAAAAATGAAGAATATTTTCAAGTTTAAAAGAAAAACAAGCTGGGAAATTTCACCCCATGTTTTAAATAACGTGAACCTCTTAGATTAATCAGTATATGTTGCATTGTAAAAGCCAGAGTTATTTAATTAGAAACAAAAGAAAACTGAAAGGTAACATTTTATCTTATATAGAATATGTAAACCACTTCTCTTGTTTTTCAGAGTCTATGGAAGAGCTTCTTAAACTGTTAGTTGTGCTTCAGATCCTATATGAAGTCACAAGGAGTCTACACCATAACATATATTACTAACTCGCCATACCTGTAATATTTTTTATGTATGTAGGATCACATAATAAGTTAAGTAAGAAGGTATCTCAAGTATTAATTTTAAAAAAATTTGTAAAAGCCCTAGCCTAGTGTTTTGCAACAGTTCACAAACTATGGTAACCTTGGAAGCCTCAACTTCCAAGCTGGAACATTGAATAACTACAAATCGAGAACATTTTCATTCCCATTTAATTTTTTGTGAAGTTTTCTGATTACAAATCGCCATGAGCCTGTGATTCAGAAAAAGTTAAAGTTTGACACTCGTGAAGTAGTAATTCTGATGCAAGCATTTTTAAAAGTTTTAAATGCCTTCTAGTATTTGAAACTATGGAATTTTTCATAACCTGCTTTTACATAGACTTTCTTTTCAAAGAGTGTTTGGTTTGAAATGATTTAAACACACAAAGATATAAGAATATTATCACTATCAAATATTTAAAGAAGGCTGAAATAAATGGAGAAAACAATTTTCAATAGTTATCTCCCAACTTATGTCTCAAGTAAGCAATAAATAAGGCAACAATGAGGGTTCTTTTTAGAAAATAAGTATATAATGTTAGTTTATATGCAAAAGTAAATGGGAAAAATTGAACGAGTTTTAGTAGTGAGGATAAAATAAAATTTCAAGGAATATCTCTGTATTAAAAATTGCATTAAGGTCTGTATTAAAAAATTTTTAATAATCCAAACAGATTCCATCTATGGCATAATCTAGAGAAGGAGAAATTTTTAATACAAAAAACAATGGTTTTGCTTAACATATGTGTTACATATACGTTTAAAGAAAAATTAGATATTTCAAGAAGGGATAAACAAAAAAATCTACAATGGCTCATAATATATATTTACTTAACCACTTAACTCTACAACCACAATTTGAAGTATTAGAAAAATAGAAAGAAAGAAAAAAAAGTTGGTCTAAATTTATAATTATTTTCATCATTTATTTATTGCGTCTTTCTGTATAATATTTTGTAAATAAACAAATGTTGCAGATTGTTTGCAGGTTGAC
The DNA here is from genome assembly GCF_043381705.1 of Parasteatoda tepidariorum. Taxonomy (NCBI): domain Eukaryota; kingdom Metazoa; phylum Arthropoda; class Arachnida; order Araneae; family Theridiidae; genus Parasteatoda; species Parasteatoda tepidariorum. Next base: position 70,209,627 of record NC_092206.1, read on the forward strand.
CAAGAAATGTTAAACTAAAAGCAAAAGCCAGTTATTTTTTACAAGTTCACATGCCATGTCTTGAATGAAATAGGCTTAATTTCTCTAAATATAAACACCAGGTAAAGTTTTAGGTATCATGATTTCTTAATCAGTATGTACTGGTATGCATTTTAATGACAAACAATATAAAAAAGAGGATTCAAACAGAAAGTATTAATATTAAATGCAACTTGAAAACTGCAGAAGGCTAGTTTGACAATAAATACTAAAATTTCAACCACTATTGCTTTCATCAATCTATCATATTCTACCAATAATTTCTTCCTTACTAAATGTTTCTTTAGGGTTCTTGATAAATCTGGGTAACTAAGTAAACTAAAACTTTCTGGTAGTTAGTCAAGCATTTGAAAGGCTAAGTCATAATGCCGAACAGGCATTTTCTTCCAGCACAGGCATTATAAAATATTTATATTAAAAAAATGCAATTTATCAAAGCCAGCAACATTTTTAAGGTAATCAGAGAATATTATTTAGTTAACATACATTATGTTTTTCCTTTTATTCAAAGACAAAAATGTTTAGATACTCAAGGTCAGCAACAACTCAAATTACTGAAAGCTCAGATGAAGGTAATTAACTAATTAATTCATAAAAAGTGTTATTTAAAGGCACAGTGAGTTGAAAGGTAAAAAAATCTACTCAAAGTATTACAATCATAATTTTTTTATAATTTATATTTTATCATAATTTTCATTAGTATTTGTTTTTGTGTTATTTTTTGGCAAAGGTTTCTAATCAGCTTTTCAATAAAAGACACCAGCAAGTTATTTCACAGCACAAAATGTGTTAAAAACTGCAGTTCTCTGTTTCAGGGGAAAAAATTTCTTTTTTATCATTCAAACCTTAAAATTTATCAATATCTGATTCTTTTTTTTCTTTATTTTTGTTACTAAGGCAAATTGACAATTGATAATTTATTATTTTATAATTAAAAAAAGCACTATAAGACACAAGATATTGCATCAATTTAAACTTGTTGCACAGCCTTAAAGTATAAATATCTTTATATATTTGAATCACAGTTTTCCTTCTCTTTTTCAAATATCGATAAACTTCAGTAGCTATAACAAAAAAAGAAATCGTACACTTGGATTATCAGAACTTAAAAGAATTTTAAGTATTTTTCAATGGAAAATTACACATAAAACAATTATTTATTGCAAGTTATAAAGGAAGCTATAGTTTAGTAGATATCGCTCTAACAAAAAAGTTTGAACCACTCAATGATAACTTTATGTGCTAAAAATTACTTTTTTATTGTATAATAATAACTTATGAATTATAATGTATGTACAATTAATTAATAAAAAAACTTATGAATTACAATGTATGTAGAAACAGTTCAAAATTATTTTAAGTCATTATTAAATTAAATATTAAAATAATAAATAAATAAAAAGTATTTTTACATAAAAGTTTTGAGTTGGGTGTACTAACATTTTAAATTGCCTAAAATTTGTTCCAAAGAACTAAAGTAAAATAACAATAAAGGCTTTTGACCATTTTCCTGACTACACTAATGGGGTCACACCTGCAAGTTTACTATTATCATCCATAACGTGATTGTCAAAAATCTGAAATGGTCAAAAAAAAATTTATGTTTACTCTGAGAAAGTTAATTTTTGTGTCTCTGAGTGACTTCAAATGATACGACTACATATTAAAAGTAAAGTTTGATATGACCATTAGGTCCACAGTTATTCAGTGTATAATGAATTTCATTTGTGGACTATACACCATAAAATTTTAAAACAAAAAAATTTCATAGGACTGGTGACTGGAGATGCATTACATAATAGTGTTACTACCTGTGTCAATTTGTGATTAACATATTTTAAATAGGGTTTTTTTAAACTTATTTTATTGCAGCTGTTATACATGGAGGATAAAAAAGATATTAAATGAAGATAAAACTTTACCTTGTATTTAATATAAAAGTTCAACACAATATTAGACTATTAAATTTGATTAAAGTTTAAAAAAAATATCATAGAGAAAGTTAACTCTTTAAGATTTTTTTCTCAAAATTTTAAAGGAGTTTTTGAAACTTTTTTAAAAGGAATTTAAAACAACAACTTATGTTTCGGGCAGGTAGGATACAGTAATTTACTGTCAGCTATTTGTATGTCTGGGTTTATATTGATTAGAATTTTGATATAGAAACATGATTTTATTAATATAAAATTAGCAAATCATGAGAAATCAAAACTGTTAAATATCTTTTACATTGTTATTGAAAAACTTCATTATTAACTAATTATAGTGTTACTTAGAATATTTGATAGAAATCAATTAAATATCACTGCTGCCTTTATAAATCAAATGCTATGTAATATATAGATGCTAATTCACTACTTCTAACTAAATATGAGATGCAAACTCTATTTAAGGTCAACTTACTTAATGAGCAAAATGGTTTGTCATAAAAAAATTTTTTTAGGAATATGTGTTTTTGAAAATGTTTTGTTTTAATGAAATGTTATATTATTTAATTCCCAGAGTCCAGAGATATTAATCCCATGATATGTTTATTCTAAATTTGCTTTTTAAATTTGTCAGTCAATAATTCATTTTAAAATGGACAAAAGAATGAATTCACAATTTGTTAATAATGTTTATTAGCATGTTAAAATGAAATGCAAACCAAAAAAATTTGCATATAATTTTTAACCAATTTTTTTTCCACTGCATAATCATTATTATTATTATTATTATTTTATCAATTTATAATACTTTTAAAGTCTAAAAATTGAAAGGCATTTATTGATAAGAACATTTGTTTATAATTTGAAATTGCTCAGAAAGATAAAGAACAAATAATTATAATGTTTCTATTTAATAGAATAGTTGTAATTAAATTATATAAAATAGTATTGTATAAATGTATTTCTGTAAATTAAACAAATTCTGCATTTCTGTCCATACGATTACATGAACTGTAGTAAATTTTTACAAACAGAATATAATTGAGTTATAAACGAGAAACTTATTAGAAAAAACTTTCCCCCTGTTTTTAAAAACTTAATGCAATATAATAGAAATTATTTTGTTTTATTTAAAGTTTTTTACACTTCAAAGCAAATTTACTTTATAAATATATTTAAATTTTATCAAAGTAAAAATTACAAATCACTAAAAACATATCTTTTAACAGATCAACAAAAATACACAGAATTTTTTTTAACCTTAATCATTAACAGATACATTTTTTTTAAATGTTACAAAAGTCAAGTATAAAGAATGCATAGGAATAGAATCTTTCATTTTCAAGCCATTACACAGCGTTTTGTTTAAATAAGCTCTAAGCAAAACTCATTAATGACATTTTTTTAACTATCTATAGTTTAAATTATAAACAAATGCTTATTACTTTAAATTTTTGTTATATTTACATCATAATTTTAAGAGAAAATTGATATTCTTCGTGTGAGCCGTATTATATCCCATAATTCACTTTTTTTATGAAAAAAAAGCATAAGAAGAAAACATTTATTCACCCAGATCCAATTTCAGTTTAGAAAAATATGAATTTGTATGTATGTCCCAAAATCTAGAAATAAGTATGAAGTTCAAAAAAGAAAATTTTTTTTAAATCCAAGGAAATATTAAAATATCACTAGCAACTGAAATTCAGAACTGAAATTTTTTAAATTTATGAAAATTAAAATTAACACAATTAAAATGAATTTTTAATTTTACAAACAGATTTTAGATTCAATTCAATATCAATACTAAAATTTTTAAGGCATAACAATTCACTTTCTTTATTCATTTTCCTCATTTAATGAAGGAAAAATGTATTTATTTAACTTGAATTCACTTCTTCAATGATTCAAAATCTTTTTATAACTCTTTTCTTTCGTGAAAAAGTTTATTGATTAAAACTTAATCAGTCAAACATGTAGAGAGTCTACAACTTGAAGCATATTGTTGTACATAAGGAATCTTTAGACTAAAATTATTAATATTTAAAAAAATTAAAAAAATAAATTACATTTTTACCATGAACAATGTAGGAGAAAAAAATTTTGGAAAAAATACAACCAGAGGAAAATGGGCTCAATTTTGTTAAATTTTTCAAGTAATGTCAAGACATGAGTCAACAAAATGACATTTAATTTTTATATAACTAGTTAGTTTAAAATAAGTAAGACACATTGCTTTAATCTTAGCTAAGCAACTGTCTTACAATTTTACTGTATAATACACTCTTACAATCTTAGTTTTACTACGGGTAACTGCTTCAGTTTATCACAAAAAAATGATAAAATTTTTAAATAACAATATCTGAAGGCTGAACTTCGTGAAATGTGGAGTACATCATAACCAAATACTGAGGGATGGAAAATTAATTATTATATGCACTTATTTTAACATATTTTTGCACTTAATTTATTGAGACAAAAATATTAGTCAACACTTGTCAATTTCCAAATAAAAAAAAAGAAATATTTTTTTTAACTTCTTTCAAATAAAGTGTTAAAGTTTTTTGCAAAAAAAAAAATTTTAATAACTTTTTTTTAAAGTTATAAAAACCTTATGATTCAAAAAATAAGCAAGAAAATTAAGAAAAATATTTGGCATAAGTTTTGATATAATATATATCAAAATCATATTAAAAAATACATCAAAATGAAAAACCGTAACAAATCTTAATGTTCCCACATAGGTAAAGATAGTATTTTAACATTACATAAAAAAATTTGTATTATATTCAGCAAATAGCATAATTTTAACAAAGATGGCTTTATCATAAAATAATTAGCATTTTAAAAAAATATAACAAAAACTTATTTCTAAATACTACTCCAATGTTGTTAATTAACTAATTAATTATTATTATTAATTATTATAAATTATTTTATTTGATTAAATTAATTTTCCTTCAGTTTTTCCTTTAAATAATTAACATTGCAAGCTCTTAAAAAAAATAAAAAATTTAAAGATCTTAACGATATTGAGCCATGCCTAACATTCTTTATAAAATATGATCAGACACACCTAATTAATAAGGCTTTTGATTATCTCCCTCCCCCCTCCATAAGTACAAACTTCTTAATGCTGGAAAATAAGGGGTTCTGAACTATTATAAAGTATAATCTAAGAATTAAAATAACTAAAGCTCAATCTGTAATTATTAGTAAGCTAATCAGTGAAATGTATAAATGCACATTTATACATGCAATCAAAATATATATACATTAACACAATAATTATTACATAAGTACTATAATAAATACTGTATTTATAATAAAAAGCTTGAAATATTTCAACAACTAGTCAGGTCCTTCCAGCACAAACTCCCATAATTTACAGGGATAAGATTGGCCAAAAGGCAAAAAAGCTGAATTTTCATGCGATGAAATCGTGATTTATAGCAAAAATATCAGTAAAATATTCTCATACAGTTTCGCTGATGTTGTAATGCCTACATATAGCAATAATCGTCGATAGAAAAACTGCCATTTATAGGAACTAATTCAAAAAAAAAAAACTTACTTTTTACATCTTGATTTTTAAAATCGCGTGAATATAAATCACGATATTGAAATCACGGGAATGAAACTCGATATTGGATTTCAAAAATGTGAAAATACAAATCATGATGCGTAATTTTCAGATCGTGTAGATACGAACTACGATGCATAATTTCTAAATGGCGTGAATACGAGTCCAAAGGCTAATTTTTAAATCATGTGTAAATACAAAAATAGTTGTTGAATATTACAACCGCAAAAACAAATCACGACATTGGATAAACTCGCTGTGAATACGAATCGTTACATAGAATTTTAGAAATGCCTCAATACAAATCGCGATATTGGATTTTTAAATCTCGTGAATAAGAATCGCAATGCGCAACTTTTAAATCAGGTAAATATGAAAATCGATGTTTGATATTAAAATACAAGCTATCTAGCGGAAGGGGGAAAATTAAGAAAATCTTATTTTCTGCTCATAAAAGCTAAAATAAGCAGATATGTAGAAGGGTTAGCAGCTACGTAGTTTGAATCTTCAATATATCTTTCGATATATTATATCTATATATCAAATCAGAAATAAATATAATTATTTTATTTCAACGACTGAATTTTCAGAAAAGGCGAAATATTTATTAAAAAAAACTGAATCTTTTAGAAAATCGGAGTTTTGATAATAAGGCTGAAATTCAAGAGACAAAAATGAAAAAGGCGGAAATCCGCTAAAAAGAGGAAAAGTCTCATCCCTGAATTAAAAAATTTCAATCAATTCCTATCTTTATCAAATCAAATGAATAAAAGGAAGATGAAAATTTTGAATTGATGAAGGCAAAAAATTAGACAATTTTTAGTTGGTCCCCTATATCAGCAAACATTCAAGAGAATTTCGATTTAATTTCAGAAGTTGAAAGGAGCATTGAAGTCTGAAATTCCACATAAAATATGGCAGAATTGCATGTGAGAGTGGGAAAATCCAGCTCAGTGTTTGCGCATGCGGCGCCCCGAATATACATATGACTGCACCCCAAAATAGATAGTGGTTGAATAAATTGTGAGAATGTTAAACAGAGCATTGTGAAACACTCACTTTTTCTGTAATTCATAATGACAATCAACAAGACAAAGATAAAATCTTGTTTTGGAAGAGAGAAAATTAAGCACTTTTAACAAACACCCAATAAAAAGTAACTTAACTGGCTTTTAAAAAAAAAAAATTAAAAATAAGCACCTTTAAGCACTTTATAAAAATGCTACAAATCCTGATTGTGCAATAAAAATTCCTTTTTTTTTTAATTATGAACTCTATTCTAAAAATCACATAAATAAAACAATATGTATATAGAGATTTATTATATTTTTAAATGCTAAATCCGCAACTGTTGATGCTTTTAATATCAACAACATTATAAATTATTTTTTCCCCCATTATTTTTTAAGTTGAAGTCAAATGAAAAGAAAAAGATGAAACTTAAACTACTGAAAAACCAGTAATCTAGTTAAGGATAAAGTATAAATTTTAAATAATTAATCTTTGTGATCAATTTGAAATTGGGTTATTAGTGTTATTACAGATAATGCTTGTTAACCAATATAATTTCACAAATGTTTTGCATAATGGAATCAAACGCATCCTATGCATTCCACTTCTATTACCGACTAGTATAAAACACAAATGAAAAATTGCACGATGCAATGAAATTGTGAATAATATAGTTCTAAACTAACATATGAAAAAAATATGATATTGAGATAACAATTATTATACAAAGGTATAGACAACATGTAACTTTAATCAGACAACCTTCTTTTATGAAAATAATAAATACATTATCGACTTATACGACAAACCTTGTCACTAGTTTGATCAACTTCTCCCTCTTCACGAGATAGGCTACTACTATGACTTGGGCTGCGATTATGGCGGCTGTCCTTTTTTTTCTTTTTCTTATCTCTACCCCTACGATCATTATCACTCTCAACTTCAGAAGATGATGGCTGAGGAGACAAACAAAATTAATAAAAATTTCAACAAATTACATTATTCAAAATTAACTACTGATATTTGTCACAAAATCACAATATAATACTTACTGTAGGAGACCGTCTTTTATCTTTCCTCCTGGATTTTTTCCTGTGACGTCTTTGATTTTCCTCTATTAAGAAAATTTTTAGATTAAAATCAAATAAATATCAATTGTTCAATGCAATAAGAAAACGTATCAGCCATATTAAATCAAAGACAGCTTATTATAACTTATCAATTCTTTACAATTGAAAAATTACGGAAAATAATTAAGAAAAATAGAGTATAATAATATATAGTTTATAGAATTGAATTATTAGTTCAAAATTTAAATTAATATCTTAATTTAAAGAAAGAAGTTACTTTTATGAGATGATGTGAAGCCAATTTATGTGGCAGAAATATTTTTTGCAAATTAATGAAGCTATTACGCTATAACCAAACAATATAGATGGAAACTAAGGTTTACACCAGCATAGCGACATAGGGAGAATGCCACCAAATATGTTTGAAATATTAGACTATTCCACCAATGATATTATTCAATTTAAAAAATAATAATAAGGATTTTATTATTATGTGAAAAAACATGACGATATTGCTAAAAAAGCAATCGTCAAAACCACAGGCATTTACCATATTTCTGAACTTGCGATTATTCCACAGCAGATCAAAAGCATCAAAAATTATTATTCAATTAAAAATTTTGAGATTCATTTGCGTAAATGTGTTGCATTAAAAAAATTTGGGTATAAAAGATTGTGTTGAAGTACATAGCCAATAACTATCCATAACCTATCCAAAAGATTGAATTTTTTTTAAATGGTATGATATCTTGAATCTAGCAGATCCAATTAAGATTTTATGAAAAATATTAGGATCTTGAAAAACCATGTGGAAATACATAGAAATAAGTAATAAAAAAAAATAACCAGAAAATCATGCGAACTTAAAATGGAATTCCCACCTGAATAGAATGATTTATCAAACGATCGATTTGAAAATTATGTATTGTACATATAACGTAAAAGAAAATTAATAAATAAATAATAAATTTGGAATTTTAAAAACATGTAGTTATTGTTATTCTAAGATCTTTCAGTTTGTAACATATTTCATTGAAATCATTAGATTTGATGCTAGGCTATGATATGATACAATGTAAACTATTTTCATAGTATATCGATTTTAAAAATATTTTACCATCGTCTGATCTGCCTCTGGAATCTCCTGATGATCGGCTTTTAGATCTGGACCTAGATCTCGATCGAGATTTGTGTTTCTTTTTCCGACTGCTTTTGTGCCTGTAATCTTCTTCTGATTCTGAGCGCTGCAAATATAACAGAAAACCTTCCATTAGTAAATATACATACACACATATATATACATATATATATATAGGGGAAAGTCAGGTAGCCCCGCCCACTTAAGGATTATTGCGTATATTTCTGAATAATATTGAGTAATAATCAATATTTTTGTTGGTGCAAGTGGCAAAACATGGTTTTGGAGAATCTTTGGAGCAACAAAAAAGCAATTTTGGAGCAGCGAAACAAAGATTTGGAGCATATTTAATAAAAAGAATTAAAATAAGAATTTAATAACAAGAATTTTTAATTTCGTTCATTAATAACATATTGTGACATTAGGTCACAGCCTAATTTATAAATATCCTGTTTTTTTAATCAATAATACTAATTCTTTTGACTTAATTTATAATTTTGTAATACATTTTTTATTTCATCATCTTTCTTTAGCCCCTTAAGCGGTAGCGCAATTTGGACATTCTCCCCCTAAAATTCCTTACCAGCTCCTTGAAGAGCCCCTTTCTTTCGAGATGTTTCCACCCTTTTTTTTCTGAGAATTCCACNCGTAATGAAGAATAAAAAAAAACGTAAAAATAATGACCTAATAACAGTATAATAAAAGAACAAAACAAAAATAGACTTAAAAAATCAAACTAATGTAAATCTTAGTTTTATATTCAAAATTCTCGAAAATCGCATGGAAATAAAGAACAAAAAAATAATCCAGTTAAAGTTACAATCAACTAAAGATATTGTAAAGTTGAAATTATAAAAAAAATTTTAATGGCTTGGTAATAGCACATGCAAAAAATAATGAACATTATAATGTTTACGAAATCGTCAGTCAGAAGTGGGCGTGGCATGGGTGTTTTCGGTTTGTTTACATTTTTTAAATTAAGTTTAAGTGCACTTCTACGTGGATTTCAAACAAAAGCAATATATCGTTAGAAAGCTAATAGTTTCTAGTTTAATTATTGATCAAAATCTCAATTCGATTTTTTGAAGGTTTTTAGGTACTGAACCCCCTAACTAGAGACACCATTTCATCATACAGCAAGTAAATCAATGGTGTCTCAGTTTGGAAAAGACCTAAAAATTTATTTAATATTTCTTAAAAAAGAGCTTTTGGCAAAAGCAATTTAAATAAATTCAATATTGAGTGGCTCATACTATTTTTTAAATTAACAATTACTTTATTTAATTCTGTAAAAGGTAATTCAAAACTCGAATTAATTTAACTATTATTTAAGGTTATCGAGTGCATTTTTCTTAAAATTTAAATAAATGTTATTTGTAATAGTATATTCAATAAAACATTAACAGGACTAGTATTGATCATACCGAATTTATAAAAATATGTAAAGAATTAAGCCAATTAAAAAAACTTTAATTTATATTACAAATGTAAATTAGTGAATGGCCCCTAATAAATTTTTATTAAAATTGGTTACCAAGCACAGTATTTTATTAATGAAATTATTTAAAAAAATTAAATAATTTTTAAATGCAAATACAATGAGTATTGAAGCTAAAAAAAAAATTTCAGAAGTAAATTATTATATTGTCCCTACACTCATAAAATTTAGCAAATCTGTGATAATTAGAATTTTTTATATCAGTTGCTTTCAATCAAATCATTAAGAGATGAATTAAAGTATTTTTGAATGACAAAACTGAAAAACATAAGATTTTTTGCTGCATTTAAAATATTGAAAACTCCTCTCTTCATACTTATTTAAAATCTTGCCTCTAAATATTATTAAGTTTTTTCCTAAAACGAATTAAGAGCACTTAAAATTTGAAAGTAATAATACAATTATAAAATGCAATAAGTAAAAAAATATATTAGTAAAAAAAGGTAATAAATTAAAATAAATGTTTAAAAACAATATACAATTAGTGGATGGTCCCTCAGATAAAAAATTTACGTTTAGGAAACTCAATTAATTCTTATCTTTATTAAATTAAATGAACAAAAGGGAGATGGAAATTTTGAGGATATGAAGCTTTGTGGTTCTTGACTGCTCTGAGGATCAACATGAAAATATGTACTTAGTGAATGGTCCCTCAAGTTAATTCAAAGATCATGGTACTAATCTATAAATAGAATAGCGTAAGAAGGCCAGTAGCTTGCCATTGACGAAGACGATGGCACTTCAATAACGATGAAATTAACAAGAGAAATAAAATTTTCTTTTGCTATTAAAATTTGGCAATGTTTAGTTAGTCCCCGAAAATTCGAGAGAAGTTTCGGTTCCATTTCAGAGAGTGGAAAATGAAGCCTGAAATTGAGAATATCTTGCAAAATGAAGCAGAGTTGCAAATGAGAGTGCAAGAATCCTTCCTTCCCACTGAATCCAGAGCAACCCTCCACATGGCAGTAGTTTGGTTGCCGCAAAATTGAGACTCGGCGATACCCAGGGGAAAATATCCTTTTTGGCGCAGATCGGCGCAATTTAAGCCAAATATTTCAATTTGGAGCATGTAGGCGCAGGTTTCTAGAATTGGCGCAGATCGGCGCAGCACTTGCACTACTGTATGTTTCTATTGTTTATCATCTAATTAAATAATGCAAAAAGAATAAACCAAAAAAATAATAGTTTAACTTAAAAAAATAGAAATTAAAAAAATTTGACTACTGTATTCAACCTATTTTCAAAACTATTGTTTACCATGTTACCAGCTGCATAAATACTTGAAACTTTGAAAATAATCTTTCTTTAATATAACAATAAATGTTCGATTGTCCATTGACTTGAAAAAATATTCTATACATATGAAACTGACAGTGGGCGGGGGTACCCGACACTCCCCTATATGTCTAAGAAATGGCAAAATAGAAAGTAGCTGAAATTGGGAATCATGGTATAAAGCATAGATAGTAGTTACTTTTCTTTATATGTAACACAAAGACATTTTTCTTAAAACTAAAAAAATTATAAAATTACTTTCTAAAAATAAGTTTTCTGGTGACCTAAAAAAAAAAAAAATTGAAGCACATTGCTAATCAAACATATAATTATACTCACAGATCTGGAATGAGACCGATGCTTTTGTTTCTTTGACTTTTTGGAATGCTTTTTAGGTTTACTATGATGATGACTGCAAGCTTCCTGCGTGAAAAAAATTACTATGTTTAAACAGAGTTTCAGGAAATGCAAAGAAATAAAATCTGAATAAAAATAAAATAAACTAATACAATTTTAATAATTAAATTATTTTTTTTAAATAGTAAAATATTAAAAAAATTCTGGACTATGGAAGTTCTTAGAATCATAGCTGCCAATTCAAAAGAAAGAAAAGTTTATTTTTGGAAAAAAAGTTCAATTCGATTTAATTTTTTGTGACATATAAAAGAAATGCAAAACTTATATCACATTAAAACTATAGAAATGATATTAAGTAAATAATGATAAATATGAAACACGGAATACAACCGTCAAAAGTTTTAATTTTTATTATTAGATTCTAAAATTCATAATTTTGACTATTTAAAGATAATACATTAAACCTCTTAGCTACAACATATTTTTAAATAACATGCAGACTGAAGGCTTCAGTAAGAAATATCAGTAAAAAACAATAAAAAGAAACAAACTACTTTGTAACTATTAAATTTATTTAAAAAAAATGTTGACTTTCCTCTTTCATTTCAGTCACTTTTTCAGTTTGAAATATTACACATGTAACTTCTAATATGATAAGCAGAATAATAAATCAATTTTAGTACATTGTTTATTTATGCATTTTTTTCTCAAAATTTTCAATTAGGAAATTTTCTATTAAAAGCAAGACAAACAAAGAACTAACATCAGGGTCCAGGCAAAAACAATGCAACAACATCAACTATGTGTTGTTGTATTGTGATGACAAAATTGTATTGTGAAAAACAAAATTTACTTGATTTTACAAAATATACAAGAATACAAAAAGAATTTAAAACATTTTCACTTTTTATGACACTTTTTATCATTATTGTCTAAAATTAAATTTTATTGTAAAAAAAATCAAATACAATCATAAAAGTAAATATAGATCATTAACGAATTATAATAAAAAAGCATTTTACAGCTGAATTCTTCAGCTAAAAATTTATCTTATACTATAAAAAGTATTTTTAATAAAATGTTCTTTATATATAATAGAGCAATCTCACCTCAAGAGTTTGTTGATATTCTTTAAACAGTCTAACTCTTTCGGATTCAACTGTTATATTTTCAAATGGAGCTTCATTTTCAAATTGTCTTCGAACCTAACATGAAAACAAAGAATAACTTTTAACTATGAAATTAGCATCACTTTTAAAGTGTAAAACCCTGTATGTCACGTAAATTTAAAAGAAAAAAATACTAAAATGAAAAAAAGAAAAAGAACATTAAGCAAGCTTTCAAAAAAATAAAAACTATGTATCATTTTAATTAATGATACTAAGCAGACAATGATTTTAGACTAATATTAAATTAGTTTTAAAAAAATAGCCCATGAACAAAAATATTAAGTAATGCATTCATTCCCACAACAGCCCATTATGGGCCACAGTTGTGATGTAGGTTAAGGCTTCACAATTTTATGGCCAATTGCAAGATGACGACAGTGTGATACAGCACGAAAAAAGTTAGCAAGATAGTTTGTCCTAAATAAAATTTAACTCAGAAAAAAGAAACATGGAGATCAGAGAAAAGGCATGTTTATTGAACACAAATTGCAAGAAATTTTCAAAGTGACCTCCATTAACGCTTTTACAAACATTGGCACATTTAACAAGGTAATTTAAGACCAACACTTGAGGGAAAACTTTTTTGATCCCTTGTTCAATTTTCGACTTTAGTTGGGTGATGGAAATATTAGTATATAGACTAGAAAATAGTCTGGAGAATAGTCCCCATAGAAAAAAGTCTGGAGGTGACAAGTTCACACTTCAGGGAGGCCTCAATCATTTTGAAATCAGGCAGTCCCCAAAAAACTCTTTAAGGAAAGACATGACATGGTTGTTGCAGATGTATGGGAAGTAGCTCCATTCTCCTGAAACCACCATCTTTCTGCAGGTACAAACAAATTAACAAATTGCATGAAAAGGTATGCTAAATTATTAATTGTGCCATCAAAGAAGAATGGCCCCATGATTTGTTTACACCAATTTCCTTGTCTTTTGTGAGTAGTCTTATGACTTGGGACATACTGTATAATTTTAGGTGGCTAATGTAAAAGAAAAAAAGTTTCTTTATAGATCCTGTAAATGAGACAACTTAGCTTTTCAAATATGTGTTGTTGTACTGTTCTCAATGTTGATCCATTGTTTGATGCTAAACAAATCATTTTGTGATTGAGAATCCTTTTGCAAGTCCCTTAGATACAATCTCATAAAAGCTAGAGAAGTAATTATACTCTAAGTAAGTCTAACATTTCATATTTTAAAACAACCATGAAAAACTAGAGGCTTCTTTGCATCCCAAGACCAGAGAACCTCTAAAAGCAATCTTTGATTTCAAAAAATTCTATTTTCTTCATTCTTCTTCTATTATGGCACTACAGCACTCTAAGGGAATGGATGAGCTAAACAATGTTCTAAATTTTCTTGTTCCAAGCCTAGAATTTTCAGTGGGTTAATTATTCTATTGCTTAACATAAATTTAAATGATCAACAAAATGTTTTGTTATTCCTTTATCTTTACTTTCTTTTTCATTTTATAAAAAAAAAATTCAAAAATATATCATATACCCTGACAAATATTCTGTTATATCAGAATTTGTCATTTTGTTTATTATTTTAATGAATTCAGAGACGTAGCTGTCATTACATTACTTTTGAGAATTACCTTCATCCTAAAAAGAGTTTTGTTCTGACCAGCAATGGGAGCAAAGGTGTCAGGCCTAAGATGTCTACATAGTGTTTTCCTATTTTGTAGCAAATGCTGTTAAGTTTCTTTTGGGAGTTTCTTCAATAAGTCCATATCAATTGAACCACAATTACTAAATATTCTTTGTGTCAGATTTCCATGTGAATCCATGTTATATCTTTGTTATCTCACAATTTTTTCTCCTAGTTGAAATAATTTTATCTCTTATTCTCAATTTGTTCATTTCAAGATGTTTCAAAGAAATATTGCTTCAAGGGAAGAATATTGTAAGATTTCTTTGTTGAGCCTTGTTTACTTCTAAATCTCTGATACCAAACGATCATTGGGCAATGATGAAAAAATAAATTGATTCACAAAATATTAAAACTCAAAACAATAAAAATAATATTTTTTCTAAAAATAGGTAGGTTGGAACTTACAGAAGAAAAAAATCAAATATTTACCTGGCTCCATTCAACTGTTGAATCTACAGAAGGTACAGCATTCTTAAGCATACTTCGGAAAGCATTTTCAAGTCTTCTTTGCTGAAAAATAAGAAAGAAAAATTATTTACTTTTTTCCTTAACACTATAAATACTGTTTATGTTTGAATTAACTTAAATAACCATTATCACTAACAAGTTAACATATACACTATTCAATGTTAGTATTAAACAAGTTGATAAGTTTAGTTGAGGCTGAAAAAAAGCAAAAAATGCACTCAAATATGTAAGTTATGCAGAATTAAAGATTTAAACATTTTTTACAACCAGAATAGCATATCTCATTTGGTTCCAATAACCAAAACGAAAAAAAATGATATAAATAGATTTAGTTCTATAGTTTACATAGTCATATAAACAATTGAACTAAAATGATTTTAGAATGTATTTACTGAAAAAAACTTAATGCGTACAACAAAACTTTTTTTTAAAAATTGTAAATAACATAATTTTTAAAAAAATGTATTTTTTGATAAACTTAAAATAAGCATACAATTCTTTTTCCTTAAATCGGTATCTGAAGGGAATACTGGATTTACTTTTTCCCTGACTAATAACTTAATTTATGCATTTAAAAAAAGTAAACACAAGTTGCAAAAGTTTCAAACAGTGCCATTTAAAAAAAAGAAAACTAAAACAAAGTATAAAGAGCCCAAAGTATACATTTTGTATTTTAATGATGCACCTTCTTCAGTGACAAAACAGTGAATGAATGAGGAAAACACAAAGAGGAAATGATAAGGTTACAACAAAGAAAAAAATAGTAATAAAAGATATTAACCAATAGGGTAAGGACATACGATCTAACAAAAATTGATAGATAAGGAAAAAGAAGGTTAGTGCAAAGAATATATAAAGGAGAAGTTAAGCTCTTCAACTTCCTTTCAAAAGTCCTTTATACACAGGGACCGCACCTAACCTTGGGGAACAGGTTTACGTTTTGTCAATGAAAGCTAGACTTCTTCAACTATATACATTCTTCGGTTTGGACATAGGATAAAAACATAAAATGTTGCAAGATTAAGAAATTAAAATAATTAATAAAATAGTGAAAAAAATCACTTTAAAAGCCAGGAAACCATAATCAAAACTAATAATATTAGATGCAATTTTTATTTTGTTTTATGAAGAAAATATAAATATTTAGTTGGAGTTAGCTAGTTTGTACTTCTAAGAACTTAGAAGCAAAACAACCAAATTAAACACAAAACTTTCTACTTTACCTTTCTGGCCTCTTCTTTCTGTCTCTCTTTTTCTCGAGCTTCAGCCTTTTCTAAAAGCTAAAATTATAAAAATATTGCAATGAAAATTTAAGAATAAATACATTTATTACAGGAACATAACTATATTGTACTTACACTATTGTAGGTAAGCTTTACATTGCCTGCATCTAGTGTTGCTGATCGTTTGTCTTCACTAACAACTGTAGCAAATTCATCGAAAGTAGTATTAACTTCAACACTAAAGCCTTTCTCCTACAAAAATGAATATTTTTGTAATTGAATTCCAATAAAGGATGTATATTTAATTTAATTCGGAAAATGCTTACTGTAAACTGTAAAAAAAAAAAAAAGAAGGGAGAAAAAAAGGACACTCTGTAACATTTGTACTTATTACTAAGTGTCAGACATGGAATTTTATGACAATATTTTTATCACTATGGAATTTGTATTGTTATTAAAGAAAAAAAATCAGTACTAACTTGTCAGAGTAATAAAAAATAAAAAAAAACTGATTTTTCAATCTTTAAATTAGAAAGAATAAACAATCATACTATTTCAAACAAGAATTTTCTTTCCCCATTACTTAACACAAACTTAAACATATTCCATTTCGTAGAATTCCAGAAAAACACAAGTTCATTATAATTTATTAATGTAAAATTATAATTCATAAATATATTAAAATGGAATAATTGTTGTATTAAATTTAACATATAATTTTATATAAGAAACTTATGCTTCATTTCCTATTCAATTAAAATCAAGCAAATATATTTTTTCTATGCAATAAGTGAAGAGTGAAATTGAAACATTTCAAAATAGAAATATTTTGAATATTTTCATAATAGGTTTTGCATATTTAATACACTCTTCTGACAATAAATCAAATGTATCTTTTCTAAAACCAGTTTAAAATGTTTGAACACTTATCCCTGTGTACAGTTCTTAACTCCCTTACCTACGTCAATTTAATGTACAGATATTTTTTTTCTGGTTGATGTTATTATGAAAATCTTATATATATTATTACATTTATGGAATAAAATAGCTTCAATTACAGCCTAACTATTTGTGATAGTATTTTGTTGATACTTAATGAAAATTGGTTGCTGAGAACTGCTCTACAATCACAAAAACTAAATTTATAAGTAAAAACACTAATTTGATATTTACACTAAATAGAAATTAAAACAAATAGAAATATTTCTAGTACTTCATGTTCACAGATATTATTGATTTCTTCCCTTTTTTTTATTTACCACAAGAGCTAAAAATCAGTTATATAATTTAACCCTTTAAGCCATGAGAAAGATGTACGTTAAAAATTTAAACCACTTTAAGTAGGAAGTAAAAGTTTGTTGCTGATTCATTTTGAACCTTTCTTTTGAAAACTAGGAGACCTTGCACCCTGCTTCCTCTGCTCACCAACATCCCACAATTGTTTCACATCCATCATTTTTTTCCCTTAAACACCAATATTTTCCACAAAAACACAGAATATTTTGTTTTCCAAATGTACAATGAGTGTAGCTTAATATAAGAACATTTTGTTAATATGTCCATAATAACAAAATAGACGATTACCTGGCTTGGAAAACACTATCATCCAAATTTAAAAATAAAGAAATTAAAGAAAAATATGAACGTGCGACTCAAAAAATAAAGTAAATAAATAAATTAATAGTAATTTTTCTTCTTCACGAAACTTACAATTCAAATAGAAAGTTTTTAGCTTTTTATTAAGTTTTTTTATTTTTAAAAATTTCATAAATGTTAAGATTTACGTCAGGCAACAAGTAATCTCTCTTCTTTTCTTTCTTGGTAACCTTTTTTTTATTAACATTTACTCAGGCACGAGCTTCAAAAATAAATTAAATCAAAATTTTGTGAAGGAAAAATAAATTTTCTACATTAATGGATAAATACTCAATATTTAAAACAAAAATGCTGAAAAAAATCAAGAAAAACCACTTTAAATTTCTTCCACTTTTGTTGGAAATTGGAAGAAAAAAAAACTGTGTTAAGCTTATAAACACATATGGCCCTTTCAGCACATCAAATTTCCACTCTGAAGTTTCATTTCAGCAGCTTGTGAAACAGAGTTTAAGGTAACTTTCACAACAAATTTAATAGCAAATAATTCTCTAACTAATTATCGAATGCTAATTTTTTATTTCATTATACTTTCTGTACATTTTTCTACATACCCTCGTAATTTAAAGTTTTATGTCCCATAGATTTTGCACAGCAAACAATATAACTCTAAGTTAAATACCCAAAAGAGTGGCAGCTATTTCACAAAAAAAAATATTGCACTGAAAGATTGGTTCTAAGTAGAGAAAATAATGATTCACTTTGCCTAGAATGTAACTCTATTTTTCTTTTACCATACTATAACCATAGCTGTCAACATGGAAGAGAAAAAATCCAGTAGATTCCAGAAATCATATAGGAGAAAAATCGCACGATTTCCATACCTTATATGTAGGGAATTGTAGGGAGTTTTTAAAAATGTATAAAACAAGACAATCAAAACACCAAAAAAGGCAATTAAAATTTTGAATTACAGTTACTTGCATACAGTTAAATAAATATTTATTCTTTAAAAATTATTAAAACTAAAATCATATAGTTGGAAAATGGAACAAATAAAACTTTCATTTAATGAAATAATTCAATACAAAATTCTTGATTAAACCACTACATAATAGATGTAAAAATTTTACTATGTAGATGGATTGTTTTAAATGCAAGTTGCAGATTTAGCTTTTTTCAAGAAATCATTAGAAAAAGTTGAAAGGTAATTTATTAACCATATAATCACATACTTTCACATAATATGATCTAATGTTATCATAAAACAAAGTAAACAGTCTTTATAAGACTGATAGTATTTTTTATTTCTTCTTAAAGTCATCTATAATGATATAACCGACTAATTCACGAGTAGACTTTTCTACCGCCTGCGATCGCAAACAAAACAACTCTTAGCATTGCCAGATTTCAAAACATAACTTTACCTTCAAAATCTCAAACCCAAAAGAAGAAAAAAGGCCAACCACTTAGAAAAAAGGTAGGCGGAACCGTTTAAACGTCATCATTTAGAGTTTACGTTTAACTGGATCAACTTTGGTGTTGCAAATATTTTGTAATGAATAGTTGCATATTTTGAGATTATTGTATTGTTTTTAAATATAAATTTAATGAACGAAAGCAATTTAAAAATATTGGATTCAATCAGCCTGTTTCAGATCCGA
Organism: Parasteatoda tepidariorum; assembly: GCF_043381705.1. NCBI lineage: Eukaryota > Metazoa > Arthropoda > Arachnida > Araneae > Theridiidae > Parasteatoda > Parasteatoda tepidariorum. The sequence goes on from NC_092206.1 coordinate 70,229,299, forward strand.
TGGAATACTATTTTTCCTGTTATAGGGATTTTTAAAAAAATATTCCTTAAACATAGGGATATTTTGATAAATGTTAAAAAATCGGGAGAAATTAATCCGGGAAACCGGGAGATTCGAGCGAAATCCAGTAGTCTCCCGGAAAATCCAGTAGAGTTGGCAGCTATGTATAACCATTTTATTAGTTCAACCTCAAATCATAAATCCATATTTTCATCATCCATATTTTCATTACATATTAATGTAATGAAAATAATACAGAAATAGACAATAAAACTTACTTTCAAAAGCTCTTTAATTATTTTCTTTTCATCATGGAAACGGGCCTTCAACTCTTCGACATAAAATTTAAAAAGATCAAGGGGAGTTGATCCTGAAAAATAATTACTCAATATACATTTCAACTTCTTTCCACAAAAAAAAAACATCTTGACAAATAATCCTCAGCAATAAATAATAAATTACCAGGTTGATTTAGCATATTGCTGAAACGAATATCAGCACTGATAGTAGGATATAATTCCACCCACAAAGACATAGATGTCAACTTTCCAGCTTCATGCAATTGATTTAAAAGACGCTGAAACAAAATTTTCAATCAGAAAAACTTAAGAAAAATCCATGCTACTTATAGCATTAAATATTTCAAAATATTTTACCACAAATGCTTCACGATTTTTACGCTGTTGCCTTTGTATTCTCTTCTTTTCTCTTTCTTTCTCCTCTTCCTCTTCTTGTTCTAATTGTCTTATATGTTCTTCAAACACAATAAGTGCATCGTCTTTATCCATATCTGCAATAAAATCAATTCAACTCAATAAAATTTAATGAAAAAAATTGCTCAGTAAAAATATTTAAAGCCACTGTTTAATGCATTAAATAAAAAATTATAACATTAATATAAAACAAGATTCCATGCATTTTTTTTAAGTATGTTAAAACTTGCACAATTTATTTTGCTTTATACTATTTGCAATAAAAAAAGTAAAAAAAATTAAAGATATAAAAATTAGAATACTATTCCAAAAAAAAAATTTCATGTATAGAATCAGTTGGCAACAAATTATATTATTTCTCTATTATATTATTTTTTTAATGAATATATTCAAAAAAAGAAATTTTCTTAGACTACATATTTTTACAGCTTTTTTCTTTTTAATTTTTACTGGTTTAATTAAAAATATTGGTAGTAGATTATGGGAAGCATGTAGAATGAAATCATTAAGGGAAAAAAAACAGTTTAAATAGAGTAGAGGTAGAATAAACATGTACTTAATAATTCTGGATCTTCAGAAAATTGAGGATTATCTAGGAGCAATTGTTGAGCTTCTGCCCAGGTTGTTCTGTAAGTGACACTGGTCATTGAATCTAAAACACTACTTAGAACTTTCATGTTTCTTTTTCTCAAAGCTTTAGCCTCTTCCTGAAACAACATAAACAAATAAACATAAATTATTCATTAGGAATATTAAATAAACTTTTGTATTTAAAATTGGTGTAAAAAATATGATTTCTTTTCTTTTATTTAAATTAGATTTTTTCCCCATTAAATTGAAATTGTTGACAAAATATCAAGCTTTAAAGGTTTTTAAAAATATAACAACTTTATTATACGTGAATTTTATTGCAATATTTTGAAAGCCAAAAGTAGATTATTAAGTTTTTTTTCCTCACTAACACTAAATTTAATTTCTATAAAGATTACAGTTAGAATAGTAAAATATTTTAGCAACTATTTCATGGTTATTTTGATCAAGTTCATTTTATAAGTTTGACTTTAGTATATATAAATATATGAATACCACAAATAATTTAAAATAAAATGCCAGGTTCAAAAATAAAAAATTAAAAAAAACTTATATTAGCACAGAAATATCTACACAAAATTAATGAAATAAGAAAAGAAAAAACATGAACCTCATGCATTAAATGTAATCTCCTAACTTATGTGATACATTAAAATAAAGATTTGATAGATGATACTCACAAGTTAAATACATAAACAGAAAAGTATATTATAAAATCTATAAAAATACATGAAAATAGCGCATAAGAATAATTCAGGAAATTTCAGTAAAACAAATGAAATTTTTTTCTGTACTTTTTGAAAGATTCAATTCCTTCTGAAGAAAGACATTATTATCTTAAAATGGAAAAAAAATTATACCTAGATAATCTCCCTAAAGCATACATAAAATTTCAAACTTATAAAGACAAATTTCATCAATTTGACTTAAAAACCAAAAAACTAAATTTATTACCTTTTCTCTTTTGGCAACAAAAAACACAACATCTTCATATAATTCTTTTCTTTCTCGATCAGGAACAGCTTTCCATACTTCTAAGTCCCCAAAAATTTCCAAAGCTTTTCTAAAAAATTAGCAGAATAATTCAAAATCTGAATTTTAAAATACTCAAATTAAAGTAACATCTTCAGAAGAAAATTTTTTTTGAATTTATTTTAAATTTCTCCATTTTTTAGGTTTTTGAACTTTAAAGACATTTTATGAAATTTTCTTGATGATTAAGAGTAATTTGGAAGGAGGTTAATTGTAAAATGTTAACCTTTTCAATTTAACTAAATTTGCCTGAACTAATATAACAAAATCTGACAAAAATACTCCTCAATAAACATATTTCTCGCACTGCATAAGCTTCATGTGCAAAAAATTAAACATCAATGTCAAGTTGAAACAAATATTTCAGTATTTAAGAAAATATTCAAAATTGTCTTATTCATAAAGGTAAAATTTGTATTAAAAAAATTTGTGTAAAATATTAGCACTTACCACCATAAAATGTACTGAACTAAATAGCAGTACTAATTTTTAAAACTATGTAAATACATTATTTTCACTTAGAGTTGATTTTATCCCTTCAAAGAACTAAGAAATTTAGAATAAGAAAAAGTTAATATTAAAAATTAGACAAAAATAACTTTGCACTAAAAGTACATTATACAATGCAATAATCATCTTATATGCCAAATTTGTATCTAAAAACATTTAAAAAAAACTACTACAAAAAGAAAAACAGTTTCTGAGTAATTAGTTTTTCTAAAAATAATATCCTAAACAATGAAAAAAAATTTTTTTAACTTACTTGTAACGAATTGAGGAATGCATTTTATCACAGTTTTGTAAAAATACTTCCAGCTCTTCTTTGGCTTTTTTAGCTCTAAGTCGCTGTTCTTCCTTTAAAAAATATTATAGCAAATTAAATAAATGTTAACAGTAACTAATCAAATATGAATTTCATTAAATGATTTCAGCAAAAACATTTGACAAAAATATAAAAGAACATTTTATCATAAAAGTATAAAAATGTAATAATACGATAGTTTCTTTAATAAAAACTTTATATGCAGTCCTTTATTATTTACTCACTTTTTCTTCCTTGCCCCTTTGAGTCTTATAAGCATTGAAGGCTTGTTTTTTCTCATTTAATTTTTTTAGAGTACCATAACGTGGATCATTGACGATTAATTTTAAAGCTTGCTCCCAGGATGAATTGCTTGGAACACTCTAGAAAAATAAATAAAAAATTATTCTTTGGAAATAAAATCATAATATTTAAATAATTCAGGCTGAAACATTTTACTTAAAAAGTAAAATTATATCCCTTTTGGGTTTTTTTTTAAAAAAAGAAAAAGAAATTAAAAAAATATGAGAAGAGAAAAAAACAGCTATACATTATTTAAAAAATAAATAACAAAAAATTATATAAAATCAAAAATTAATACTATTTAAACACTTCACTTAAAGTTTATTTTTGAGATTTCAACTACATAAAAAATGTTAGAAAGTAATTTAATTTATATTCTGCAACAAATCCTTACTTTTTCTCTTAACAAGTCTTTAAATGCTTCAATTGCTTCTTTCTTGTCTTTGAAAACAAGTGGTTTTGATGGGTCAGTTTCCTCTTCATTGGCATCATCCCTAAAAGAAAGATTTTTCTGAATCAATCATAAAATTAGCTTAAACGAAAAAAAAGATTTTCAATCAAAATGGTCAAAACAATATTGATACAAATATTCCCTAAGGGATTAATCTGATTCCAGAGTATTTAATTAATACAAGTGTTTCCCTACTCTTGTTTAAGACATTCCTTTATCACAATACAAATTTAATTTACTTCTAGCATTATTTTCAGTCATTCAGGAGTTACAATCAGGATAATATTACTGGAATATTGATCACTATTTCTCTAAGCACAAGTGTACTGAATTAGATCTTATAAAATTTTACCTTAAAAGGACGCTATACTACAGGTGAAACTTTTCGTCAGAGATTCTGTTTCATCTCCTTAACTAATTTAAAATTTTAAGAATAGAAAAAGTTAGTAGGCAAATCTAGAGTAGTAAGCCATTAAGTTACTGAAAAATAAATATCAAAATGTAGATAAATTATTGAAAGTAAATTTCCCCATTGCGCAATCTTAAGTTATCATCTTATGTTTTTATTTTGATAATTAAATTTTTTTTCAATATTTAAAACTTCATGGCTTACTTAAGAATTGCCTGAATTCACTTTTCTTATACGTTACTTATGAAGGTAAAAGAGAATTTGTGCTGAAAAGTTTCTCTTGTGGTATGGTGTCCTCTTAAGATTAAATCAAATCTGATTAAGATATCATTAGAGTGAGAAGATATCAAATTAAAATCTTAATTAGCTATTAATTCAAATTTACTAAAACTAAATATAAAAAAGAAAATTAAACATACTTATCGTCAGCATCTCCTTGATCTGATGGAGTACCAACTGCATCATTTTGCCCTGCAGGTCCACCTGTTGAAGGCAACTGGATATTAGCAAAGTTTTGACTGCCATCTGAAAGTGGAGAAGCAACAGCTGGAGAACCAATTTTTGAGGGTGATGCTGTAGCAGATGTTGGTGCACTTACAGCACTTCCACTTTTAGAACTAAAACAAAATAAAAATATCAATTAAACTATAAAAGATCATAAAAATGAGATCCAGCAATATTTCCTTCTATCACCAAAAAGTAGTTTAATGTGCAAATCAGGGTTGGGTTTTTGCCGGCAAAAACTGGTTTTTGACATGACAGTGGTAAAAACAGTGTTTTTACCGGTAAAAACTGTAAAAAAACCTACTGATTTCTTTAATTTGTGGCATATAGCGGACAATATATTATTTTCACATAATTGCCTTCATAAATGAATGTTGTAAATGATTGCTATTGATTTTGCAACTAAATACATGTATTCTTATTGAAGGATGTACATTCATATAGAAATATTGTAATATACTTATTGAAAATAGTGATACTTACTTTTATCATTATAGCTTGATTTGCAAAGGATTCAAAATTTTGCACATCTTAATTGTTAGAAATAAACAGACAAACAAAAAAGCTTGGAACTATTAATAAATTCAAGAACTGAAAAGAAGAATTTAAAATTTGGCATTTCTTAAATGTTAGAAATAAGCTAAACAAAACTTTCAAAACTAACAAACTCTAAGTCAAGAATGACTTGACATTCTTCAGTAATGTAATATGCCAAACAAAATGATGCTTGGAAATGTTGAAAATTTTGTTTAGTATCCTAATATTTTACTTCAAATAGTATGTTCTGATATAACCATGCTGGGAAAATGCAAGAATCTGTTCTTAAATATCTTATAATAACTTTTTTTCTAATTTTATTGCCCAAAAATGAATTAATTTTAAGTTTTAAGCAGTTAAACTCAAATAAAAATACAGTTTCACCAAAACTATGGATTTTTGACAGTTTTTGACATGACGGTAAAAACCATGGTATAAACCGGTAAAAACCGTCATATGTCAAAAACTTGCCAACCCTGGTGCAAATATTAAACACATTCAATCAATTAGATCACTTTAGATTCCAATTTAAGTTATAATTTTCATATAAAGGGAAAATGTTGAAAAATAATAATGAAAACCAACAGCGGAATGGTTAACTCGAAACACATTTTGAAAACACATATTACAATTTTTTCAGAAAAATTATTACAATATGCTAAAATGTCACAGTAAAATTTTTAATATGTATGCAATAAATACAATAAAAAAAATTTCCACCATAATGTATTGGGGAATTGAATTTTTTTTTTTTTTTTNTTTTTTTTTTTTTTTTTTTTACCGTGTGGAGATGTACTTTATTCTCTGCACATAAATAAGAATTAAGAACGTTTTTTTTACTTTATACAGACATTAAAATTTATGTTTAGTAACTTTAAAATTATATACATTAAAAAATTATAAATATTGTTTAATATTTAAATTCTGAAGATAAGAAACATTGCTTTGATGTAATTAAATTGCGAAAAAAGAAAGTTAATTTGGGTTCCTCTAAATCAGTGGTTCCCAACCTTTTGTGGATCATCGCCCCCCTCTTGGAGTTGGCTGACACATATCGCCCCTTTCTCATTTTGCTCAAAAAACCATTCATNTTAAAATTTTATTAAATTTAATAATTATACATCTTCTTAAGTTTATTAAGTTAAAAAAAAATAAAAGACTATATATGACAGTTGTCGCTTAGTTTCAAATTTTAAAAGCTATTGAAATTAACTGCAAGTAAAAAAAAATATTACATTTTAGAAACAGAAACCAGCAAATGCATTGTTCAAAAAAAAAATTCAAAGGGAAAAAGTTACATATTCTCTTATGGTTAATTAAAATTTCAAATGCCCTTTTTCCCTCTATTAAAATGTATAAAAAAAAATTAACAAATAATTTTTCCTTTCTTGTATGATTATGTAATACAAGATAAATACATTATGAAATTAATTCATAGTAAAAAACTTCTTTTATTTCCAAATATATTTCTTATAAATTATTTCTTATATATTTCTTATAAATAATATTTCAGCTCTTGCAATTTTAACCCCTTGCACTATCTTCATGAGTCATACTCGTGACGAAAATTTTAGGTTAAACTTGAATATCACAAGTCAGGCTCGTTGTTTAATTTAATGTCAAATGTGAATATCACGAGTCTGGTTCGTAATTAATATTTCGGGTCAAACATGAATATCACAAACCATACTCATGGTCTTAATGTTATGCTAAACCAGGAGATCTGAATGGGCTTTCATCTTATTGTTTATTTACATTGTATTTTTTATTTTTACGCCTGGTGATTATGACATAATCTGAAAATTTATTTCAATTCAAATATTACTCCTGTAGATTCGCTTCAAATTATTAGCATTTTGCTATTAATTCAGCATATTATTATTAGTTATACAGAATTTGTTGTAATAATGTGTAATAATTCAAATACTTTTTAAAAGTTTTTGATTCAAATTCATTTAAAATTCACAAGAGTAGCATCGTGTGAAGTAAACACCAGCACGGCTATCTTGCACGTAGTCGGGTAAATAAGTTAGGCATGGCTTGTTTCGAATTTCAGAATAGTGCAAGGGGTTAAATTAAAACAGATAGAATACACCAATACAGATTTAAATAACAAAAAAAAAATAAAAGTTCTAATAATTATAGTAATAATTGAAACATATTGAAACATCTAAATACTTAAAATAAATTATTCATAATTGAAACCTATGAAAATTTTAAGCTTAAATAACTTCAGAAACTTAAAAAAATTAATAAACATTTTTTTCTCCTTTTTACTTTTTATTGCATTTATAAATTTAGTATGACAAGTAAAATCACATAACCAAAGAAAAATTCAAGTAAATGACATACCCATCTGAATCTTCCTTAGAAGCAACCATCACTAGAAATAAAATCAAAATATAATTAAATATGAATCGGGAAAAAAAATTATAACAAAATTGCAAAACATTTAAAAATGCAAAACTTTAAGAAAAATCTTAAATAAGCTATACTTGAAATTTTAGAGAAAGTAGCTAGCAATCCAGGAGCCAAATTAAAATTATTAATGTCAGTGTTCCCTTCTATTTCAACTTACAAATAACTTGAAAATACCAACAAGAAAATTTCAAAAAATTTACCTGCTTCAATAAAACTCAAAAACATAACAAAGAAATGCTAATTTCAATCAGAAGTATGAAACATAAAAAAATAACTTTTTTAATCATATTTTAAAAACAAATCTACACAATTTTCTTCACCTTATAAAAGAAAAAAAACTTACGTGCTAATGGTGCTATGTTTTTCTCTAATAAAATTTTTTTTATCATAAAAATAATTAAGTTACTTTTATTTATCCTGATTTACATAGTGACAGCCCTTAATTCTATTGTTTAGCATGGTAATCCTCTTAAACTGGTTGTGCACTGCTATTTTTAGTCTCCTAGGTAATGGTTTTCTAAGTGTGCATCACTATAACAAATCAAAGTGTGATCTGCGATTACTGTTAAATAAATTGTGGGGTATGGAAGGTGCCTATAACTTCAAGTTTAATAAGTTAATTCCTTAATATTAATTCTTTAATAGTAATCTTCTGGTATTAAAAAGTTATAAAGCAGGAAATGTTGGAAAGAAAAGGTTTATTGACAGAGATTTGGATATAATATTTTTCTGTGACAAAAAAAAAACCCAACTTGTTTCTACCCTGTTATTCAATGTTAATGTTATTCAAAGTAATGCTCAGAACAGGAAAACTCCATTTAATTTTGCCCAATACTAAAACCCTGGAAAAGTTTTCAAATTAAATTCAAAATATAGAGCAGGGGTTTCCAACTTACATGAGGCCGGGGGCCACAATTAAATACACAAATCAAATGGCGGGCTGCAACTTTGTCAAAATTTTATGTAGGACTCTTTTTATGTTTGAAGGAACATTAAATATTACTGTCAGATTTTTACCAAATCGTACAAAACAAAAGTATTGAATTACAAATTAAAATAAGAAGTAGATTTTTAGAAATATTTAATTCTTATTAATAATATTTTTAAAAATATTAAATAAATAATAAAAATTCGGGCTACAATAACTTAGGTTTTTATTAAAACTTACATAGTAGCACACAAAATATTCAATGAGAAAATTGAGATTTGTCTGCTACAACCACCAGAGAATAGATATTTACATTTAAAATTTACAAATGTGTGTGCAAATATTTTCGTCCAAAATGANTTAACATTTAAAATTTACAAATGTGTGTGTGAATATTTTCGTCCAAAATGAGTAGTTTCAAAAAGTTAAATCGGAGAATTTCTTCGAGAAAATTTCTAATACGCACATGCTAAATTATATTCCCAAAATACAAAAAATGGAATAAAAAAGAGCAACATACACGATTATTTTTGTATTTGAATAAAAATTTTCTTGGGTGTAAAATCTGAGAAATAAATTTCTTTGCATCGTTGGTGTGTTAAATTCCACAGAAACGAAGAAATTAGGTTTTTATTAACGAAAAAAGTATTTCAAACCCACATAGATTTTTTACGAAAATCGTCCGCAAAAAAATGACAAATAATATATTTTAATTCGCGGGCCACAAAAAAAGGCTTCGCGGGCTGGATGTGGCCCCCAGGCCGCCAGTTGGAAACCCCTGATATAAAACATTAAAACAATATTACTTAATGAGATGCTACTAAGCTTACTTTTCAAAGTTTCTAGTTCTTTTGGAATAGTCCATTTAGATTCCTTGGTTTGAATATTGTGATAATAAGTTCTGCCTGTTTCAGATTTGTATTCTTTCCAAGGACAACGTGACAATAAAAGCTGAAAAAAATTACATATTGAATAACTGAACAATATAAATAAAACAATTTTTCTTTTTTAAAGAGAAAAAAATTTTATTAAACTGTGTTTAATTGCCAATTTTGAAAATAGAAAATTTATTGCCTATTTATTACAGGAACTGTTTCACGAATTGTAATAAAAATGAATCAATCCATTTACATTTTGTAGTAAATCTGATCTTAAAAAATTGAAGGAAAGTAAATTTAATCATTTCAAAATCAAATTGAGAAGATTTTTAAATTAATTGCATGACATAAATGATATATGTAAAATATAAATAATTTTCAAAAGAAATTTGAATTTTTATATGGACAAGATATTTAATAGACATAACTCTCATTGAAATAAAATTAAGGTTTTAGTAAAATGTTCAGCCTTACATAAGAAATTTTTCATTTCAGATAAACTTTATAATGTAAAGATAAATTTATTTAAAAAAAAATGGTACATAAAAAAGCAAAATCAGTAAAAATTGGTATATAATAAAGGAATTTTTTAAAAATGCGTTAAATTCATAACATAAGTTACGGATGATAAAATAGGTTTAGTATTATTATTCTTAAATGAAAAGTTCTTAAACGAAAAGTTAAACGAAATGTTTTTTTCCGTATAACAAAAATCTCCTCACAGAGAATTTACATTTCTTTCTCTTAACTAGTTAAAAATAGGAAGATATGTAGAGTTTCAGAAGAGCTCAGAAATAGACACAAGAATTAAAGAGTCTCCCTTGAGTTGTCACCTCATGTTAAAAAGCACATTTCTTTCTCACAAGGAATCTATTATCTGATTGATTTATCTTATATTGACTGTTTAAAAAGTAAAGAAATTTTTGTTAATCATTTCAACTATATAATGGTTTTTAAGATAAATGCAAAATAATGCTAAAATGGTACTGGTATATACTATCAGGTATAATTATTCTAACACAAATGAGATGGCACACTTTTTTATAAAATGAGTATATTTAACAGCATTATAATTTAAAAATAATCAAGTAGTTCATTCAACTCTTGCTATAAGTACCAAAGTTACTCTTATTAATTTAATTATTGCAAAATTTTAATACAAGACATTACTTCGTAAAATATATCCTAAATAACACACTGTACTTGGTAATACACATTTTAAAAAAAAATTTCTAAAAACTAAACTTTAGACCTATTTTATAAGATTAATTTCTTATCAAAAATTTTATTTTAATACAACTTAAATTTTGTATTAACTGCCTCTTTAGCAATGCATAATTTAAATTATTTTTTTTAGTTCCCTATTGAGCATAAAATGAAGAGTATTGTCTTTCTACTAATTACATGTTACACATAAAATCAAAGGAAATATTTACAACATATGAACATGCATGTTTAAGACAAGAAAATGGACATGAAAACACTGTATATTAAGACATGAATTGTATTTACTTCAGACTGAGATTTCAATTCATCAGGCTTTTCCCAACTGGACTGCTTTGTTATGTGATTATAAAAATATGTTCTCCCATCCGGTGCTTTGTGTTCAGTCCAATTACTTTTCTGAAAAAAATAGTTGCAGAGAGTATAGTCATTGTTTAAAAAAATTTCACTTTAAAATTAAAGCAAAAAAGAAAAATTTTCCCATTCAAAGGAATTATAGTAGTAAATATAATTAGAAGATATATAGTCTTTCTGAAAAAAAGATGTCTGCATATTTGTTTGAGTCATGTTCATACAAATAATCATGACCAGCAACAAGACATGAAGGTAAATATATTTATTTATTTATATTACAGGATTTGGATAGGATGCAGCATTATGATAAAACAAATCATATTCATGCAAATAATCATGACCAGCAGCACGCCATGAAGGTAAAATATATGTATTTGTTTATATATATATTATAGGACAGGATATCTACCAGTCATGAAAATATTGGAGACCTTAATTCCAAATTTGAGGATATACAAATCAGCTAATTTTTAAGATATTATTTTTCTACAAATCTGATTTTGCAGAATGGGAATCTGTCTTTTTTTAAAAAATGGTGATTAACAGAACGAATAAAAGAGATTTTTGATTGAGATTTTCGTCAACAATAGACATTCTGTTAGAACAAACAGCATCATGTACAACATATCCTAATATCATCCAGTCTTCCAGCATAAATAAAAAAATATTAAGAAAACTTTTAATTATATAAAACCATTCTTGAGCTTATATTTGCTGTTGAGGTCACTTTTAATAAAACATCTTCAATTTAGTGATTCAAAAAGTTGGTGACAACACTAATTTTGAATTTGTTTTAAAAGGCCAACATAAGCACAAAATGTTGAAGAAAATTTCATTATAATCTAATGATATATTAAGTCTTTTAAAGTAGGCTTAGTTTTTAATGTCGGTTTCTCTTAAATATCCTATTAGTATCTTTGTAAATAAAATTTACATAGCGTTTTGTAATGATTATGTTAATTGTCATGACAAGTTTATAACATTTTTTTCTCTCTATCATCAGCCCTATTGCTAATCCTAACGAAAGTTCTGAATAAAACATTAATATCGAATGTTTAAAACCTTTACACCTTTGATAAAGTAATTATGGTTCAACACATTCTAAAGAAATATAAAAAGAAAATGTAATCTTGTAAAAAGAAACAGCAATCAGCAGTTTAAATATGGTACTAAATTTGTGATTAGTGACTAAACACAAATAGATATTGGCATGTCTAACGTAAAAAGAATTAAGGCTTACTTTATCAGATGAGGACTTAGCAACTGGTGAAGAAACTTCATTCTAAAAATAAAAATCTATTTTCAGTACAATTTTTCTTATTAATCTAAAAAGAAATTTTTAGTCAAAATTTTAGTATACCATGTTTTATAGAGAAACATTCTACTTTTTGATGAAAGCAAAACAAGGTGAATAAAACACAAAGACACAGAAAGCTTGCTATAATTTTGGTTCTAGGCACAAAAGCCTTCCTTAGTGTCGTAACATAAAAATACAACACAGAGTAAAGTTCTGTTCTTGCTTATAGAACCAAAACTTAGTATATCCATTTTTGTGTTATTATTTCAATTATAACCACATTGCTATTTGCTTTATTCAGGTATAGCTAAAAGTATGTTTTTTCTTCATTTGAATTTACTTTTTCATTAAGCTATTAATAAAACAAATAGAAACTATTCTTAAAATATAAAATGGAAAGTTCAGGTTAATTTTTAACAAATTCCTAAAATAATTAAAATTCAATAAATTAAAATATATACCTAATAAGATAATAACAATTGTGTAAAAAATTAAATAGTCCAATCAATCATTACATGAAAGGATACAGTTTCCAACATTTTGAGATTGTTTATTGTCAGAAAACAAATTTGAAAAATAGTCAATCTAATGATGAATTAATAGAAATATACATTCAATAGAGATCAATGTTGCTATCTAAATATTTATGCTTTACCATTAAACATAGCACTAATTTTAACACAAGATGAAATGATTTCCATTTTAAAATAATGTTTCAAATGTTTAAAAACATTAAAACATATACTTAGAATGTATATAGAAATGCATCTATTTACAAAATATGAATAAACATTTAGTAAATGGGTGCAGAAAACTTCTAGGATGTCAATAGAAAATTGTCAGCCTAAAGGGAAAAAACAGCAATGGAGCAATCCAGGAATTGATATTATCTAAACTGAGGACATTTTTTTAAAGAAATTAAAATATTTTAAAGAAATTAAAAAAAATTTTAAAGAAATTAAAAAATATCTGCAGGTGTAAAATTTATATTCTGCAATTGAAAACAGTTAATTTGATTAAATACCCCTTATAATGAACATTATTAAATTAATTAAAAATTATTAAATTGATTAAATCAAATTTTAGAATAACATGCAAGCAATTTCTTTGTGAAAATAAACATTTAAGTTCTTCACAACTACAATATGCTGCTTCACACAAAAATAAGCTTAGCTGTTACAAATATTTGCCAGAATTGAATTAGACATATGTTTGACTAAGCATAAGAAAACAGAAGACAGTTTATAGCATAACCTCATTATCTGCAAAACTGACATCACTTATTTGACAAGACTATGAATTTATTATTAACAAATATTCGACAAATAATTATGTATGTAGTAGGAAATAAACCTCTAGAATACATATACCATATAGAATATGATCATGAGCCATTTTTTAAAACTTCTTAGATGTCGACAATTTTTTCAACAGCGCAGAAGCATGTTAAGTAAATAAATGCTGAACAATTCTTAAAAAGAAAAACTTTTTTGAAAGCATTAAAATTATTTCTCTAAAATTTCAATAAATATTCTGAAAAGTTTTTATTCAGAAAGATGTTAATAAAAGTAGAATACAAAGAAAACTGAACACAGGCAAATGATGGAATTAAGCATAAAAAAAGCAAAGTTATATGCAGAAATATGCTGCATTAAATTTCTCAAAATCAGCAAAACAAACTGTCAATTAGAATTAAAATAATTAACTCTTAAAGAATCAAAATATTTATTTCATTTAAGAAATTTTAATTAACAGCACAATACACTCACCTGAATTTCTTTTGTGCTACCATTTATAACAGGTGAAGAAGATCCACTTGAAGTAGTAGTAGGTGGAGCTGAAATAACAGCTGGTGAGGGAGTTGGTACAGTAGTACCTAGTACAAATAAGATAATTTCTGATCAACAAAATTTATTGTCACATTTTACTAATTCTAATCAAATCAACTAGAGCTAAAAGAAATAATAGCATAAATATGGCAGGGAACTAGTTAAAATTGCTTCAGGATGATATTTTGAATTCAAACGAACCTCAAAATTTCACTACTTACTTTAATTGAAAGCAACACACTCTAGCATATTAATTGAGGTGATGTTCTATATAGCTGAATTGATAGCTGAAGTTGCTTTTGAAAGCAATTTCAGCTTCAAATTTGAATTCGTACAAAACATTTTTCTTTTGCTGAATAGCAAAAATAAATAAACAAGTTACAAATATTCTGACTTTCTCACAAAATATTAATGTTATCGTGTAATTTTGTTGAATTTGAAATTAAAACCTGTTTTAGTTCTTTAATATATTGTTCAAAAAAAAGATGCATAGTTATTTAGGTAGAAAATAACTTTCTTTGTATTCGTATTTTGGCTCTTTAATTTTTTTTTTTTAAATTTTATATCACATGAATATACTCAAAGTGTGGAAACTTGGTTTCGATACTTCTTTTCCATGATCTAGGAGTATTAGTTCTCTCTGTAAACTATCTTTAAGTTAAATTTGAAAGAAAGTATATTTGGGTATCAAAACAGATTTTAAAACTTAAACCCCATTTTAAAGAAAAATTTATAAAACATTTTAATTCCTGAGAAAAAATTTATTAAACGACATTTTTTATAGAATATGTTGAAAAAAAAGCATTATTAAAATAACTTATTTTTAATGCTACAAATAATTTAAATACTCAATAAAACATGACAAGAAAATAATATTTCAAGTTCATTTTAATGAACTAATATTTTCAAAATGTAGATTTCATTCCTAACACAAGACACTATATTATAAATTGCAGTATAAATTACATGGGGTGAAATAAGTCTAAATTAGATGCTTTCTTTCTGTTCACATTACCTTCAATATTTCCACTTGACGACTGCATTTTAGAATGTTTGATATTGTCATTTGCAGCTTTAAAATTCGTTTAAAACGAAAACATACCCAATTTGTCATTTGGTCTGACACTTTTTACGAAATATATTTTTGTAAATTGCTTAGTGAACTAATTGTATGTCTTCTTCATTGTGTGTGCCATGCGATAATGTGGTGTGTTTACACTAGATCTAAAACCGAAATAAACACTTAACAGTTAACCGTTAATTTTCATATAATTAAAATATTTTAACTCAAACACGCTAGATTGAAGTTTTGCAGCAAAGACAATATATTTTTTTCATCTGACAGTTTGGGCAATTTCTTTTGAGATGCACAATCAAAATGCGTCAAAGGTACATTCTCAGTCTCATTTAGAATGAATAAATGGTGAGTTGCTTATCTTTGCTTGCTTTAGTAAAACAAGTATATTAAATGTACTTAAAGTATAAATACAAACAATTAATTAACTTTTTTGGCAGAATTATTGAGAAACTGATTTCTACTTTTGGTAGAATTGTTAAGGAGATGGAGTTTTTTATTTATCAAATTTTTGCCATCGTTGGGATTCAATAATTAACTTTGACAATGATGACTTAGCACTCACTATCCTATGTTCACTGAAAGCAAAAGTGTGTCTTTGTATTTCAAGGCTACATTAGGAAAATTTTAATTTACAGTACAACCTTACTTCCANTATTGCTCTTTTGGTTAGAAAAGTGAAGAGTAACAATTATTTTATATTTGTAAACACTTCTATTAGATTTTGAAAAGCGTTCGCCAATGTAAAAGAGAAAAAAAAATGTATTTTAGTCTTCAGAGGGCTCCAGCTCCGAATAAAACTTTAAAAAAAAGAAGGAAGAAGTTGGATCTGGGGGCCCTTGCCATATCGGAGCCCCAAGCTACAGCTTATTTAGCTTATACGTAAATCCGGCCCTGCTTACTTCCAGAACTCTCTAAAATCCGGATACTTACATCCAGTTTGTCCAAAAACAATTTTCCAAATCAATTTAAAAAAAAAAAAAAAGCTTAAAGTAAACATTTAAATGTAAAAGCGCAAAATCGCAACTCTTCTCCAACAATGAAGTAGTGGATGAAGAGATAGGGGTGGGGAGTGAATGAAAGCACATAGCGGATAAGGAAATTCCAGTCATTCTTATCAGCACTGTATACATTAGGAATGCAGGAGGATTTCTTCTCCTCCTACATGATTGGCAGAATTTGCAGCCTTCTACAATTGAAAACGAAATATTCTGCTTGAAAATCAAAGTGAAAACAATTTTGAAGGTTTTAAATCTTTAAAATTTATAATACTTGAAATAAATGAACTTCTTGAACACGCCAAAAAGTGTCTATTAAAAATTTATGAAGATAACGTTAAGGAGGCAATGAGTTCTAACAATGAATTATCCCTTATCAATCACGTGACTGATGACGAAATAAAAGTGGCCATTTTAAGTAATGGGCTTAAAGAAAACGACAGTGCTACAGAAATGGAAACTCCAAATGAAGAAAGATCAGTTTCATTGGATGAAATATGGAAAGTGTTTTTAAAGGTTGCTAAAGCTCTGTTTCATTTTTAATGCCTCTTATTTATTGTTTAAAGCGTATATTTATGTTAAGTCATTAAAATTGAGACCAGAGTGAGTCTAATCGTGAAATCGGCCAAGTGAATTCGAAACTTCGATAATTCTATCAATTTAAGTAAGGTATTTAAAATCCGGAAATTTTGGAAATCCGAACATTCTGAACACTCGAGCAATGCGGATTTTCAAGGTTGCACTGTAGTACAATTTTTTTTCAAATACTTTAATTATAGAGTTTGCTGTCTTTTAATTTAGGTTATTTAAAATTGTTTTCAAATTAATTTGTGATTTTGAATTAAAAAAAGTAATCTTTAATTTGTATTTTATCTTACACAAATTATATGCATAATAAAATGATCAGAAAAAAATAAAGAATACTAGGAAAAATAAATTTTGAACAGGGAATTAAACTTTAAATATTAGATAATTGTTTAAACACCAAAAAATAAATGTTGTAATACACATAAATCATAAAAGAAATAATTCATTTCTAAAGCATTTACCTGGAGGTGCCATTGCTGGAACTGGTGCCATACCCCGAAAAGCAGGCATTGGAAATCCAGGTGCAGGCATACCTGGAGCAGGAAATGGGCCAGGGACAGGCATTCCAGGAGTACCAGCTGGGGGCATCATCATAGGTGGTCGCATGCCTTCAGCTCCTGGTCGCATAGGTGCTCCCATAAAATTCGGAGGCATGGGTGGAGGTGTCAGCTGCAAAAGTATAAGCCGATTTAATATAATGTACTATGCATTTTAAATGGCATATTTATAAAAAGGAATATTTAAAATAAAACTTAACTACATGCCCATTTAATATATACTACTACAGATATATATTCAAAACGGAAAATATTCAATTATATATATATATATATATATATTATGGAATTAGATATATATTCAAAGCGGAAATGGACGGTGTGATTGAGAGGAATTTGAAATTTCTAAAAAAAGACAAAATCAACAAATAAAGTTTTTTCAATGATACATAGGTAAAATTTAAGTAATAACATTACTTTTATAAAAAAAATGGAAATAAATTAATTGTAAACAATATTTTCATAAATCTTTTCAAAGTCATTGGTGCTCTTCTGCTAAATAATTCCCCTGCCCCCAAAAAATTTACTAGTAAAATTTCCCTAATATTGTAAAAAAATTTTAAAATACACATGAACACTAATACAGTACAGAACCAGTTATCCGGAAATCGGTAAAAACCAAAAAACCGGAACAAAATTCGATAAATTTTCTCGCAATTTTAAAAAAAAAAATTTTTCCTCATAAGATTTTACGAATTTTCTTTCCTTTTTTAAAGATGTTTACCTTACCATCATTTTGGAAATAATCATTAGTGTATTACTTAATCATTTTTTCTTACTTTTAAGATTATTTCCAAATTTTTTTTTTTAGTTAGGTTTAACAATAAAAAAACTGCTTTTTGTAGCGATTCAAAAAACCGGAAAAATCAGTTATCCGGAATAGCGATGGTTCCGACAGTTCCGGATAATCGGTTCCCTACTGTACATATAATTGCAAAAGGAAAAATTTTAATAAACACAAACATAATGAATGCAATTATAAATATCTACAAATTTTACTTAATCAAAACCTGTATCTTAAATTTACAATGCATATTTGATTATTCAGTTTAAAGTCTGGAAGTTATGTCATATTATACAGCTAGTTTAAAATCTTCGCAACTATAGATAAAGGGCTGAAATATACAAAATCTAAAAGTACCATCCTTCCCTAAAATTGTCTTCTTTTTTTTTTAAATTGCTATGAACAAAAAAAATATCTCTAAACTAAAAGTGTGATGTTTTTTTTTTTTTTTTTAATGATCCAGACAGATTTAAAAGAAATTTTATATCCACTCACTAATAATTATCACTATTTAAATGTGAAGATGAAAACTTATAAGAAAATTACAGTCAGATTTAAAAAAGTTGATTTTCAGATGCCTTCAGTGCCAAGACATTAGGTTTAGATTATAGAATAAAAAACACAAACATAACATTGTGCAACTTACATTTATTTTAAATCTTTAATATGCAATTCATAAACTCAATGGTATAGTATTAGCATAATATTTTATAATTTGATCAATTACTTACACCAAATGGTGGTGGAGGAGGCATTATTAAAGGTCTTCCACCAGGTGGCCCAACCGGTAAAAGCTTAGGACTATTTACTGACTGAAAGGAAACAAAAAGATTTAAGATAACTGAAACATTACATAGTTACAATTTAATAATTTAATGTAATTAAGTTTAGCAAAAATGTCTAAGATTGTTTTAATGTTAAACTTTAAATAACGAGCTATAGCAGTTACTAGTAAAATAAGGGTTTAAACAAAAACTTTTCATTTAAAGAGAGATTAAGGATAATAAAAGGCAGAAGTATGAGGTGATTCAGAGTAAAATAGATACAAATATCAGTGAGAAACATTAAAATTTAGAACTATTTCATTGCAATATATAATGAAATAAACGTGTTCTTCATAGAATAGTTAATTTTTTTCATTCATTTAAAAATAAGCTCCATAAAGGCAAACAAGAATTTTTTCTTATTTTCTTTATGTCTATAAAATATAGAAATGTCACTTGGCAAAGAAATATTTTAAACAAATCAGGTATTATTGGTTAAGAAGGGGATATTTCCATAATGTGATCTGTTGTACCAAAAGGTGCAAAATGAATATTTTTACAAATTTGTATTTGGCGTTCAAGGAGTCAAAATACTAATTATTGCCAACTTGCAAGTATTTTTAAAAAATAAAAGCTTTAAGTTGGTCCTATTTGGTGAATTTTTTTAAATTTAAATTTATTCTCTAAAACACAATAGTGTTTAAAAAGATCAAGTCATCAAAAAAATTGCACACAAGGACTGCGAATCCAGAAGGACATTGTTTTTAATGTATACAAAATTTCTACTAGATTATGGTAAAAGAGAACAGTTTATATGCAATAAAATTAATTCATATTTATTTAAATTATAAATAAAGACTAAAGAAAAGCATCAAGTATGCCTTTTAAAGTACTTCGAAACAAAAGGTAAATTGTCACAACATTACAAACGATAAAAATGATTAAATGAATGAGATATATCGTCTAGGCAGAATTTGTTTAATTATCTTTATTATAGCCAATAAAAAATTATTCTTAGCAATCCTCATAAGATATAATAAGTTTATTATTAGTCCTTCAATTGATATCGAAGCAAGTTGATCGACGACCGGCTAATTTAGTTACACTCACTTAAGAAATTCTACAGAAAGAAAAAGAATATGAATATAAAAAGAAATAAAATTCTTTCTTCATTAAAATGAACAAATGATAATGTAATCCCGCATACCATATTTTAAAAAATTCCGAAGACATAAAATTACAAAACTATCAACTAAAAACCAATTTAAAAATCCAAAACATTCAATTCGAATAGAAATGATATTCTAAAATTTCAATGATTACAGAAGCTTAATATTAATTACTTAATGAAAGCATCAAAAATGTAAAACACGCCACTAAAAAGAATTGCGAATAAAATGTTGTTATTTTTCAGCACATTATGGCTACTGAAGCTAGTTGTCGAAATAAACTCTAGCAGCTTATACCTTTCAACGGGGTTTAAAAGTTTAAGTCAAGATCCTTTCCAATAACATAGATAATATTTCAACTTTATAATCTTTTTCAGGTTTAAACGTTGAATCCGAATATCCCGAATTTTGAAAAAAATATTCTTCCGTTAGTTGTTGCCAAGTTTTTACTGATTGTTTATAAACTTGGTTTTTTACCTTTCAAATGCGTTGGGGCTTCCGTAGCCAAAGGATTTTACCCTTCAGTTTGTTGCTGTTGCAGTTTATTTACGTCGCACTAGAGCTGCACAATGGGCTATTAGCGATGATCTAGGAAACATCTCTGAGGATAATCCGAAGACATGCCAACACAATTTTGATCTTCTGCAGAGGGGATGGCACCCCCGCTTCGGTAGCCCGAAGACCTGTAAGAGAAGTCGAATACTTTACGGTAGAAAAGTTTAACGAGGACCAATACCGCACACCCTCGGTCCCTACGTACACTGATCCAAGAGGTCACCCACCCGCACACTGACAGCAGCCAGTGATGCTTGATTTCGGTAATCTGCTGGGAACCGTGTCTTAGCGATGAGTCCACTGCGGGACTTTACTCTTACGCCAAATGCTTGTAATTGTAAAAGTAGCAAGTTCAAATCTCTAAGGACCATTCACGCTATATACGATTTAGTAATGTAGGCGAATTCTGGGGGCTATTACATTATTGCGCTTTTATTGACAATCAGTGGACTGATCGTTAAGACACGGTTCCCAGCAGATTACCGAAGTCAAGCATCACTGGCTGCGGTCAGTGTGCGGGTGGGTGACCACTTGGATCAGCCTGCGTAGGGACCGAGGGTGTGCGGTATTGGCCCTCGTTAAACTGTTCTACCGTAAAGTGCTCGACTTCACGTGCAGGTCGTCGGGCTACCGAAGCGGGGGTGCCATCCCCTCCGCAGAGGATCAAAATTGTGATGGCATGTCTTCGGATCATCCTCAGGGATGTTTCCCAGACCGTCGCCAATAGCCCATTGTGCAGCTCTAGTGCGACGTAAATGAAGAACAACAACAACAACAAAAATGAGATTATTTTGCTTTGAAAAATAATGTATCATAAAGTTCTATAAAACAAGGAAATCATTAAAAAAAAATTATTTTAAAATTTTATTTATTTATTTATTTTTTTTTATTNACACCAAGTACGAGATTACGCGAGAACACAGACAGGCGTGCACAAAATTATTGAAATTTTTATTTTAATTCACAATAAACGCGATAACTTCCCAAATTCTTGCAACCATGAGTGATAGTCAACAGCCAATCACAATGCGAAAAGCCCATTGATCCGACGTTATCATTTCCTTGTTGCCATTCTGTAGTAGAAACTATGGTTTAAAATTAGTTACCAATTCCTTAAAAGATAGAGACCCCAGTACATTTACGTCGCACTAGAGCTGCACAATGGGCTATTAGCGATGATCTAGGAAACATCCCTGAGGATAATCCGAAGACATGCCAACACAATTTTGATCTTCTGCAAAGGGGATGGCACCCCCGCTTCGGTAGCCCGAAGATCTGCAAGGGAAGTCGAATACTTTACGGTAGAACAGTTTAACGAGGACCAATACCGCACACCCTCGGTCCCTACATAGACTGATCCAAGTGGTCACCCACCCGCACACTGACAGCAGCCAGTGATGCTTGATTTCGGTAATCTGCTGGGAACCGTGTCTTAGCGATGAGTCCACTGCGGGACTTTACTCTTACGCCAAATGCTTGTAATTGTAAAAGTAGCAGGTTCAAATCTCTAAGGACCATTCACGCTACATACGATTTAGTACTGTAGGCGAATTCTGGGGGCTATTACATTATTGCGCTTTTATTGACAATCAAAAATGAGATTATTTTGCTTTGAAAAATAATGTATCATAAAGTTCTATAAAGCAAGGAAATCATTAAAAAAAAAATTATTTTAAAATTTTATTTATTTATTTATTTATTTTTTTTTGAGGAATAGGAGGAAAAAAGAAAACTCAACAAAATCTAAATATATAATTTTAAAATTTAGAATAATCCTCGATTGAGTAATATTTTAAGGCTCAAATACCCCTACTTATTTAATATCTTTTAAAAAGATAAATTTTTTACTAAACACATTTACTTTAGCAACAAATAGCGCAATAGTATTGTATACAAAGCGTTCCTAATGGCCACTTTTAATGCATATTTTTTGAGTCTTTGCTGAAAATAAAAAATAAAATATAGTATCTATATTGACGGTCACAAATAAATATTTAATTGAGGAAAAAACGAGAAGCACTGGATTAAAAATCATCAAAACCTGTTTGATTATCAAGGTATTCAGAAAGGAATTAAAAGCAGAAAAGCTTTGAAATTTCAACAAGCAAGTGCACGGGTTTTAAGTTTTTCTTCCCACGTTTATTAATAATTCGATAGATTTCTATAAAAATTTTATTTTTCCACTCTCAAATATTAATTTGCGACCTCTAATGAGTAGGAGAAGATGGAATACAATGAAACACGAGATACAATGATACTTTCTATCAAAAATAATTTAAATTTGTCACAGAAATTTGTTGGTTAAATGTAGGTTACACAACTTACATTTGATTAAGCTTCATTACGGCCGTAATTATCCCGGGGTACGATGAAACATTTGTTTCTAGACAGGGCACAATAGAACATGTTATATTGTCCTCCGGGTGAATGCATATAGTTGCAAAAATACGTTACCAATCGCTAACGAGTCATTTCATAACCAGGGTTATGATTAAATAAATGACCCTAAGAAACTAAAGCTGGAAGATATTACTTGAAAAAATATGTTGATGGAAATTAAAGTCGAGATATTGCAAGCGCTCAAAATTAAGCACCCATACTCTGAACTTGTTAGACGTGAATGACATGCTTAGGGCGATCAAATATGCGTGCGTATTCTCAAGACTTGCATTACGCCTTTTAAGTCTTGAGAATAAGAGCTTATTTTTGATCGCTTGAAACATGCAGACTTTTATTTTCATCAGCATATTTTTGAAACCAATGAAGTTTTTTAATCAGATATCACGGTTATGGTTGTTTCGGCCGGATTTCCGTTTCCAAAAATGTTTTTAATGTGTGTTTATTGATTAGTCGTACAACTATACCGAAGACATTTTTTATTTTTCCTATTTGAAATTAGATGTTTTTCAAATTATTTTTTTTTTAATTCCACCGTTATAATCATGTATTTGAAGAACAAATTGAAGAAAAAAAAGTCGATACAAATACATAATAGATTGATAAAATACTGCATTTAAAAAAAAATTCTCTTGCGTAATTTGCATTATTCATTGAACCCCAGCGCGGTCGGTTAATTGACAATCCAGCTGCCTTTCACGACCCTCTGTCTTCTTTGAAACAAGAGAGTGGATCGTTGGAGGCCACAGGATTGAAAAATAGCACCCTTACCCCGTATACGGATACAATAAAACTCTTCTAGACTTTTACTTTTTTCTTCTTTTAAAAAAAAAAACACATAGATAATATTTATAAACTGAGAAAAGTTTATTTAGTTGGAAAAAATCCATGTCAAAAGGTATGCAATTCTATTTTTATTCATAGAACATTGTGGAAAGGAAAGAAAAGCTACTGCAAAATCTCGATGCCTGTATACAATAACGTCAAGCTTCTAAGTCACTTTCGAAATGCAAAAGTATTAAAAATATAAAAACTTTATGTTTACAATGAGATAAGAAATTGCTATCATGCGCTAATTCGGCAAATTTTCTTGAGAGAAAGACACTTTCCTGCTGATTGAGCAATATTAAGGAAAAAATATAAAGGGAAGACATTTTATTTTATAAATAATATTAATACAGAAAAGCGTGCTCATCATGTTTATAAAGCAATCATGTTAGGGCGAACACCGACTAACTTATCTTTGGAGGCATTTTTCAAAATGAAGGACCTTTGATTGACGACATATGTACCATGATTCTTTATTTTTCTTGGCATAACAGCTGACTATTGAAATTAACATTCAGTATTATTAATGACATCAGAAGCTATTTCACACTATTACACTCGAGTTTCTTATTGCAATTTTAACATTAAATATGCGTATAACGACATGCTCGCTGTAACGAAAATTTTATGTTTTGTGTTGATTGTAATTTACCACAAATATTATCAATATCACAAATTTAATCTGCATAAAAGCAGTCACACAATATGTTACTTTTGTGCAGCATTACATTGTCGTAAACCTTATTCAGGGTGTTACGTAATGACCACCTTAAATATATATTGCATCAGAAGATATTGTATAGTTGTATTTTGACTTCAAATACGTATACTTTCACCTTGACTACATTTTTATCAAGGATTCTAAAAATATGCATATTAAAGGTGGTCAAAATGAAAATCCAGTTTGTTTTACACATATATAATAAGATTCATCTTCAAAACCGACCAAAAATAGACCAGTCTCTTTTCTCTACCAATTATAGCAGTGAGGTGACCAGGTTCGAATCCTAGCGTTGGCTGGTCGATAAGAATTCTGTTCCCGGTTCGCACCGACCACAACGCTGACCTAAAATATCCTCTGTGGTTGAGAGGTCATGGGCTAGAATCTCCTTGCCATCGGGCTAATCCAGGAAGTTTTTTGTTTTTTTTTGGTTTTCCTCTGCGTGTAACGCAAATGCGGGTCAGTGCCACCAAAAGTCCTCCACAAAGGCTAGTTTGTCCCAATGTTTGATCCAGGAGCTCTCTTGTCTTCTGGATTTGGTTCAAAACTACAAGGCTACAGAGTTAAACATTGATAGTCGTAAACTCAGAATCGGGTTGGCTGTTCAACGCCGGTTATGTATTAAAATATATACACAGTCGAACTTCTATATAACGAACTTCAATTTTGCGAATTTCTTTATTTTGCATTTTTTCAAGGAATCAAGAACATTTTGGAAATTTCTTCGTAAAGTAACTTCCAAATAGAGAAGTGAATTTTATATTTAACGAACTTTTCTTTGAGATCCGCTTTCCCTATTTCCCAAAATATTTCAGAACATTTTAAGCTTCGAAGCCACTTAACTTTTAGAGAAAGCAGTAAAATCACTTACTCTTTTTGCTCGCATTTCTAACGAAAAACTCTAACATAAAATACAAAATTAACGGATTTTGTCAGTAGCAATTAAACTTTGAAACGCATGTGGTAATGTATGTTTAAAATTACTTTTATGCATAAATTTAGCTTTTTTCAGTTAGAAATGTATATAGCATGATTGTGTAACACTGGATAATGTTTTGCTTTATTCTTGCTTTCAATGCAGATTTCTTTTATGATTAAGATTTATAAAATATATAGTAGATACTACTTTACAATATAAAGGTGTATCCATTGCTATTTTAATTATGTCTAGCGTTTATGAATTTGAAACCAGTTTTGTGTCGCTTAAGTTTTTCAGAAGATGATTTTCTATTTAATGAATTTTCCATATAACGAACTTATTATCGGGATTTAGCGACTTCGTTAAATAGAGGTCCGACGGTATATATATTTTGCAAAATAAATTTGGTTTTCATGGAATCATGACTTAAGAATGAAAGGAAGAAAAAAGCATTATTTTATGTATGATGCCATTTAATTTAGTAACAACTTGGAGATTTAAATGTTTACTAATTGTTGTACTTTAAAATATTGCTGCCGCATTTAAAAAAATGTTGGAAATGAAAAGAAAATATTTAAATGAAGCTTTTTTCAACATTTTCCAAAAAAAGACATGAGAGGATGCTTTTGCTTCAGTCAGTTTATACCAGTAATACATTTTTTAAAGCTGTAAAAATATTTTTTTAAGTGTATAATAAATGCAGATTCTTGAGAAAAGCGCAATCCTTTGAAAGTGGTATCTTTTATTGTCAGTTTAGGAATAAATTATGAATAAATATTGTTATCTTAATCTCGGAGAAAGTAAAAAGAATTTGATTATGGAAACCACGTAAACAACATTTTTACGATCTTCTTTTTGAATTAATTACACTCCCAGTCAAAGTAAACTCGAATGGTAAGTATGATATGTGTCTGAAATTTGTGTGACATTTTTCATCCTTCTCTATAAACATATGTATCTAAAATTGAGTCTATCGCCCCTGAGATACATTTAATAGATCGTTTTCTCTTATATTTTTGGAAAAGTAATTTCAGCTTTTGACTTATCTCTAAAGGCGAGGAAAAATACCAATGCCAATAACATAATTGGAAACTTTTCCTAAAAAGTTATTAGTTCATCTTGTTTTCCCTCTCCATAAAAATCCCTAAGGTCAGCTACTAAATAATCTGTAGTAAATAACCACATGTCTTAACTATACATGCCACGCAAACGCGTGAGGTAATTATCAATTTTACCCATAGGGAAATGAAAAAGTATATATATAATGTTTGATAGAGATGATAAAGTCATTCAGATAGTATTTTACTAATAAGGAAAGTAAGTTATCATTTACTTATATGATTTATGACTTATATGACTGCATAGTTTTATTTTATTTTTTACAAAAGCTGTAAGTTAATAATGCATACAAATTTTAAAAGTATTGTTAACTTAGCTGAATAAAATTAAAATTAATTAGTATTAAAAATTGCCCTTTTATGGTAAATGCGAATTCATAGGGTATGTTATATCGATGACAAATATGGCAATTGACAAATAATTTTTTCGACTTTTATCGAAAAAAATACTTTAAATAAGTTAATTTTATTTAATTATTCGACAAATTTATATTTAATTATTCGAAAAATTTACTTAAATATTTATATTATATAAATATTATATTATATAAATATTATTATATAAATATTTATATTTATATATATATTTATATTATATTTATGCATTAAAGAAAATTTATATTAAAATAATAGACAAATATCATGTCCCAAACCTTTATCAAAAACAGTTTTTTTAAAGAAAAACCATGCGTCTTATATAAGAATAACAGTTTACGAAATGCTTTCATCACTTTTAATTTATATGGGCACTAATGAAATGAAAAAAGTTACGTTCTTTAAAGGCTTAATTTGTTAAAAAAGTAAGAATCTTTATTTCTCGTCTTTGTAATATTGGAAGCTATGTGAAAAATAATTTTTTATATGTTTATGATAATGCATTAATTTTATTTTCTTCAATGTCTTTCTATTTATTACTATATGTTTAAGTCGAAGAAAGATATTCTTAAGCTTTTAAAAATTTTAAAAATTCAGAAATTAATTTTAGGATAAAATTAAGTTCTTAAAAAAACAATTTTAAAACAAAGCTGTATTAAGTAATATTGCATATATTATTAGTTTAAATTTCGCATGTATGCATATATATGAATAACATTATTTTTATAAAACTTCTGCTTTGATTTGATTGTTGAAATTTCCGAATTCTGTTTATTTACAAATATTTTTCAGACGTGTTTTGAATGTTCCTTCTCTAAAAAAAGATATTCCATTTTGTTTTCGCTTGCATATTAGAAATATATAGATTCCTTTAAGAATGTTATAGGAAAAATATATATTAATTATAGCAAATACTAGCATGCGTCATTATTAAAAAGATATAAAATAAATTTAAATACGTTTCATATTAACTTACATTCATCTTCACATGTCTATGTCATCTTAGGTTTTAAATTTTTCGTGAATAATAATCTATATCACATATCTGCATTCATTTCTGAAATGACCTTTGAATAAAGCATTATTATGAAATAATCAATACACTTTCTTAGTATTGAGATATTTATTGATTTATCATAAAATAGAAACCATTTGTTTGTAAAAAAAACAATAAAAAAATATCTAACCTATTATATTGATTTACCTGAATCAATCTGAAAAGTCTGTCTTTCACGCAATATTACATATTGCTTGAATTATTTCAGTAACAATATGAGTTTTAATGTTATATAATAATTTTTTAGTACCACGAAATAGAAATTTTTTATCCATATTCATATCCATATTTTTATCAATATTAATTTCATTAATACCCTTCATAATGTATGCTGGATTTCCTTATCTTATGTAAAATATTAATTTTTGTTTGACATGAATCTTAACAGAAATGTGCATTCAGGTGCATCCTGTGCAGTGTTATATTCAGGATCTTCTGCAATAAACGTTTTTTTTTTTTTTTTTTTTACATATTTTTTAAAGAAGAGTCAAAATGCAGGGGAGATTTCCGTATCGTGATCTGTGGCAAAATAATCGCCACGTCTTGGCAACTTCCGGGCAGCGGCCCGAAGAAAAAACATCACAGAAAGGGATCAACTCAAAAGGTATAACTCGTAGCCACGATCCCCGGTGAAACATACGAGTATATATATATATATTTCTTTTTTTAAATTGCAAGTTTAAAATCTTTTTGGCACCTTGGCGATTGTAGTTGGCGCGACAGATCACGATACGGAAATATCCCCAAAAAGTATACATTAGATACACACACATAAATTAAAGAAATATCTTATTCTTAGAATTAGTTTTCTCGACCGATTTCATAAGATTTTATTCAGTTAATTGAAATTTCGTAGTTTGAAATGACGTGAAAGTTTATACTATTCAAAACTTTTCCGATCATTATTTAGCCTAAATATAATAATAAATGATTTAAAAAATAATTATTTATGCTGAAATATATTTGCATAAACGAGTTTTACTAAACGTTATTATTTCGCTTCAATAGTTCCAGACGTATGATGAAATATGCAAAGAGTAAAAGCAACTTTAAGGAATGCAAATTTTTGGCATTTGGCAGTTCTTCAATATAGGTACTTGCAACGCGCGAAGAAGAACGCTATTAAGCCCAACCGCGGGAGCGCTGAAATCACATGACTGGGCCTAATCACGTGCTTGTGCTTGGTGTATTAAAGTTGTAACTATTAGACTTGGTTTATTATCACGCTTAATGAATTTTCGGATCAGATTTGATTGGATACCTGCAAGCGACGTCACGCGTGTGTGTCCAGCCTGGTTGTCTTTTGAATCATGACATAAGCGAATCCACGATTAATTACACGATAAATTTTCCTTTTCTTTTCTTTCTTTATTTTTATGCATTGTACTTCCCAGAAGTTGGCATTAATCGATAATATAGCATTTATTTTATAATATTTTTTCCGATTCTTCATAATTTTAACTTCAGTATACTAACAAATTTATACAAAGAACTATTAATATTTCTAAAACAGACTGACACGAAAATACTTGCACTCTGGTTTCGATATATCATATATACCTACAAATTCATACAGATTATTAATATTTCTAAAACACACTCATACAATTATTTCTAAAACACCCAGAACGCTTGCACTCTGGTTTCGATTAAATTTCAAGACACTTTCATTTCTGTAACATACACACACAAGACATCTTATCTTAATTTCGAAATTTTAGATTTGAATACTTTATGCACACTGATGAGTGAATGAAATATATCGTTAATATATCGCGGTGCTGATATTTGTTTCTTCTCTGTTTTCGCATTATATTTTTTAGAAGTCGACATTTACCGATTATTATATTTAACTATTTTCTCCCCGATTTCTCACTATTTCAATAGTAGCATGTCTGCAAATTTATACAAAGAACTAACATTACTTCTGGAAAACTAACATTACTTTTATTCTATTTCTAAGGACATTGATCACGAAAAAATGTCACCCTGAAATTACTTAGATTACAAAACTCTGCGATTTCTGTAAAATATAAATCCCACCTTTGAATCTTTTCGAATTGAATACATTACCTAAATTATGCACAGTGGCATCCAACTTGAAAATATTTCTTAAACTTTGAATATTTTTTTTAGTAATTAAGTTATTTATTTATTTATTTGTTCAGACAGGACCATGAAATATATTTTCCTGCCCTCCATTTTTTCCGTCCTCTTCATCGCAGTGGCTATTACAGCCGAAAGAGATGTCGACAAGAGGGGTTTTTCTGACCTTGGCTGCATGGGCGTCTATGATAAGTCGAAATTCGCCAGACTTGACAGAGTTTGTGAAGAGTGTTATCAACTCGTCAGGGAATCTGACGTTCACACATCTTGCAGGTATGGTCCACTCTTTGTTTCTGCAATTATCAAGATATAAGGTAACGGTGACAGTATTAGTTGTGATTCGTAAGTACATGAACCTAGAATCATTTACTTAAGAAAAACTAACTTTTTTAAAATACATTTTGAGAACTTTTATGGAGATTTCACACTCTTTTACGTCCGGCCACCTTCATTCTTCCACTAAAATAGACCATCACCGGGCAGTCATCAACTGGCCTCTTATTACTTCCCCCACGAGAAACTTTCTAATCCAGGTTCTCATTGGCATGCGGGAAAAAATTGCATCTAGTGAAAATGCTCTTTACTTTATGTCAAAGTTAACTAAACTGAAAAAGATGCAAAATCTTTTGACTATCGGAAATAAACTAATTATGTTAAGATTTATTTTCGAAAAAGACAAATAACGAAGTCCGAAAACATTTTGATTTCATCCGAAAATTAAAATGACCTTAAAAGCTTATTCACCTATAATGTTTGTCCTTTTTAGTTAATTGACAGATTTTGGCAATAATTTTTCTCTTAATAGACTACTCATTTATGACTCCTTCATCCATCACAGGGGCCTCCCAGACCGAGCGCTATCACTCGCCAAACGCTATGCTAAGCGTGGAGGTCGCGGGTTCAAATCCTGCTGTATGTACCCTGGATGTATCTTCAAGCTGTTCTTTGTATTGGGCTTTATATCCTTCTATTTGACAAAGGTTTATAAGCCTAAATTGATCACACAAGCCTACAAATGTGTGCAGTCCCGCAGTGGACTGATCGTTAAGACACGGTTCCCAGCAGATCACCGAAGTCAAGCATCACTGGCTACGGTCAGTGTGCGGGTGGGTGACCACTTGGATCAGCTTACCAATCCTTGGATCCTTGGATCAGCGTACCTTGGATCAGCGTAGGGACCGAGGGTGTGCGGTATTGGTCCTTGCTAAACTGTCCTACCGTAAAGTGCTCGACTTCGCGTGCAGGTCGTCGGGCTACCGAAGCGGGGGTGCCATCATGTCTGCGGAGGATCAAAATTGTGATGGCGTGTCTTCGGATCATCCTCAGGGATGTTTCCCAGACCGTCGCCAATAGCCCATTGTGCAGCTCTAGTGCGACGTAAATGAACAACAACAACAACAGCAACAAATGTGTGTAAATCCAATAAACCAATTCATCTATCATATTAATGATTTCTTTTCAACAAGAACGCTAGAATTATGTATCAAAATGTTTTTTTTTTTTAAGAACTATCAAAAATTTTGAAACTTTATCAGAAACTTTGAAACGTACAGTTATTTTATTCGGATTTTCGAATGTAACTTTATGTGTTTCAAAATATTTTTTTTTCATGCCAGTTTTAATATGCTCATAAAAGTAGTCACTCGATAGGAGGGCAAGTGACTCATAATTGGGTACTTGCATGCTACGTTACGCGTGGGTCAGCCAATCAGGTTCGATGCACATGCGTGACGTCACTTGCAAGTTTCCAATTTTTAATCCGAAAATTGATTAAGCCTGATAATAAACCCAAGCCTTAAAGCTGTAACGTTAACGAGCCATGCACAACCACGTGATTGGACACAATGATGTGATTAGTTGCAAGTATCCAACTAATATTATTTTACTCGTATATAACTATTGTTTATGAATGCAATATTTTAATCAAATCATTGACATTATCAAGTGACTGAACATAATCAAAAACGTTGGTGATTTGAAAAAGCTACTAATAAATTTTTCTTCTCAAATTAATCAGAAAGTTTTTTAAGTTTTCATATTGCAACTGAAGATATTTTCAATAAGGCTAAATCAGTATTATATATTTACAATGAGACAATAATTTAAATAATGTGGTAAATTTTAACTACAGAATTAACTTACATTGCCATAAGGGCAGTGTCTATGATGTTTGAGGAATTTCCTGCTGAGACTAGTTTTAGTTGTTTAGCAATCAAAGATAAAAATTTGGTATTCTAAAAATATGCATCAAGGGTGGTCTTTATGAAACAGCCTATACACAATCTTGTAAAGTGAAAATATATTAGTAAAGTTTAAACTTCGTTTTCACTTTTTAAAATGCAAAATACATTTAGATAAACAGTACATTGTTTTCCAGATGTGATATGAAATTATAATTCAGTTTACTTTAATTTTTAGGTCCAACTGTTTCAAGAATGACTTCTTTACTCAATGTGTTGACGCATTATTACTGCGAAAAGATCGATTGCAATTGGATTACATGGTAGATCAGCTTTATGGAAAGAGAAGATAAATATAGCTTAGAACAGCTATGGGATGTTGAAAAAATACTGTTGATGTTGAATGATAAGCAAAATGTATAACAAAGCACAAAATATTTTCTTTGAATAAAAATGTATGGTGCAAATTATTAAATTTGTGGTTATTTGCCTCAAGGAACATAGCATTCTACTTAATGTAACAACTTAGAATAAGACCTTGATAAGTCTGTCAGGTCAAACAAGAGGATTGTTCTTAAAAATATTTTTAAAATGAATGTTTTTGGCCTCCAGTTTTAAACAGATGGTCAAACCTGCTATTGCGTTAATAAGAAGGGGTTCAGAATTAAGCTGTGTAAAGCAAACAAATTTCATCAGTCTATTTGCTGCACAAGTTTCATAAATTTAATTTTGCTTGCGAGCCCAAATAGACCGAGACAGTGGTCGGAAAAATTACGTTATTTTTGCAGTCTACAAGAACTACTTTGTTACAAATGTAGTTAATTACAGCTACGTTAATCTAGTGACTGCAAACTACTTTGGAATTTCGTAACTACTTCACTACTTTAAGGAGATGAACTTACATTAAATGTAAGGGAATAATTAAGGAATATTTATCAATTTTTACTTGAGAAAGTTTGTTATTCCAAAAAATTTTATTCGAATTTGTTCATTTGATCTTCAACTTTCTTTGCTTTTCTCGACAGCGAATATTTAATTTAAGAAATGCGAAATTATTAAATATTTGAAATCTTTTAATTGTTTAATGCTCCCTTATATCCTCAAAAAAATTTAATTAGAATTAGGTCACTCGATTCCCCGAAAAAATTAATCAGCTTACACTAGAAGAAAATGGTGAGATTTTAAAAGAGTTATAATGTTAATTTTGCTTATATGAAACACTAAACATACAATTTAGCCCTTATTAAATGTTTTAATACAGGAAACAACCTAGACTAAAGTAATTCTTCTTGACGATTTGGTAAAATGATTGGTCAACATTTTGGATCCTTCAGGTTCCATCAATTGTTTCGTTATTTCTTGCTCTATAGTCATTAGAGTTAATCCAGATCAGAAGTGAAAAATAGATTTGAAAACACAGTTGTCGCATATTATATTAAATTATGGACTTTAATAGTTTCGAAAATAAGGACGCTTTATTAATGTATTATTATCATTTTATTAATATAACAAAGGATGTAAGAAAACTTAATTTTAAAAGAATACAGCAATATCTATATAATTTTTTATTGACATTAGGAAGTGAATGAATTAAAGTAAGTGATATTAAGTCATACAATTCAAAACTAAATATTCTAAATAAAGAAGAAAGGTATTTTAAAACGAAAGTATTTATTTAAAAATAAATATAGAAAAAAAATAATTATTTACTTTGATTTTTAGACAATTATGACAACTGATATTTATGCGCATAAGAATCAAATTATTCAAAAATATGCCAAATGCTTAAACACAAAGCATTAAATGTGTGCGTTTAAATTATGAAACTATTAACTTTTTTTAAATTAAAAATAAGCATTACCAGAGAAGTCAAAAATTATAAAACTTTGTTTAATAAATTCTTATCTAGATAATTAAATTCAATAATATTTAGGTCTTATCAAATATAATTGATTTTATTTATTATCTTTCCCTTGATTTCTTCAAAATTTGAGGTGAGATTAGTCAGTATTTCAGAATATCACTGAATATTTCACATGCTTACCCGGGCATATAAGGGTAAAAATTGCATATTTCGGCACGTCGGGCAATTTAATTTTCGAACCGTACTCAAAACAATATTTCCCAAGCGATTTTAAATATACGCTATCATACATAAGGTGTGCACTATATATATAAAAATGAACTTTAAAAGACTAAAAATAAACAACCAAAGGGGAAAAAATGTCGAATAAACAAAACCCTAACCAAGTAAAAAAAAAAAGCCGAAGTTGAAATTACGAATTCATTCCATTCTTTATTTTAATTCAAACATTTGGCTAGATTAGTGACGCTTAGATTGAATTATAAAGTATTCATAGTTAATTATACCCTTTTATTTCTCCTTTAGGTAGAAATGATTATATGGTAATGAATTTCTCTCACAGAAGCTTTAATTTTTAAAGAGTTTTATGTAAATATATTATTTTTTATACTGAAAGGACAGAATTTTATTTCATTCCTACCATCTACAAGGTTATTCAGAATGAAAATTATTATTTTTCTTGTTTTGTTTCGTTTTTCGTTTGATTTAACATCTGAATTCGAAACATGTGCTAACTAATGTTTTATCCAGATAAAATAAGTAAGTATACCGGTAAAAATGACTAGTTAAAAAAGTAACTATAAATTTGCAAAATAAAGTTATGTTTTATTACTAGACCTTAATGTTATTTTTAAAAAGAAAAAGAAAGTTGGAATTAAAATTTTAAATGAAGCAAACGATCTTATTTTGAAAGACCAAGCTTTTAGCCGAGTACATTCCAGAAAATGGGTGCATTACCGAAGTCTTAATTAGTACACCTTTTACTCTTTTAAAAAAACAAACCGATATTCACTTCACCTGCTTTTTCAAACAGCTGCTTTAACGAGCACCCACGAGTTAATACATGGAACAAAATTACCCTAATAGTTTCTTAAAGCAGACGATAATTAAGTCAATAATTTAAAATATTTTTCTCTTTTTGAAAGTGACCTTTTGTCTCTGATGAAAGTATTAGAATAAGCCTGACTAATTAAAAAAAAATAATAATAAAAGCGGGAAAAGATCTAAATAAAAAATACAATAGTGGATATAATAACCTTAATTTTTGTTCAGTCATTAAAAAAGAAAGTTTTTTTTTTAATTATGCAATCAACTGCGAAAAAATTTGCATTGTGGCAAAATATTGGCTGTCCCCGCCGCTACTCCTATATTGTATTGGTTTGTAATTGAAGATCTTAAATGTCAAGGAAGAAGGGTCCATTCGACAGGTGTGACCCACAAGCTTTAAGCGACTTATTTTGTTGTATTTGTTGGTATCAGCTTTCTTGAATAGCCTATATAGATCAAAATTATGTCATAGTCTCCATAAGCGATCGAAATTTATAGCACCGAAATTTTTTTCCTCAAGCCTCAAAAACAGCTAGCCGGTCTGCTTGTGATTTAATTAAGGATCATGTTTCAGATCCATAAGTTAACCAAGATAAGTAAAATTATTTTGTTTCCCAACAAATATAAAATTTTGGGCATGTTTAATAGTGAATTCTGAAGATGAAAAAGAGTAATATATGCTTCGATTTCAAAATTTGCAAATCTTCTTATAATATCCTGTATCTAAAAAATGTTATTTATTTGCAACTCTTGTACCCCTTAACAGTTCATATTTGTAAATATTTAAGCGAAACTTAAATTTTATTTACATTTGGCTTATCTCTAAATTGCGAAACACAAATAAACTTTCAGATCAAATCCTCAGAAGATATACCGTGGGTAAAGTCTTTCTGTTTCTTCTTTTCTTCATACTTCAAATCACAAATGGCCACTTCCTTTCTTCACGAAGCCACAGAATTCCGTCTGTCCAGCAAACTTAGCACTGAATTCCCTAGACATTGTCCAGAGATAGTGTTATTAATTCTCAGAAGCATCTGCAATTATTATGAGATATTCTCTAAGGTTGAAGTTCGTCGTATAATATGTACTCCAAGAGAAGAAAAATGTCACGTAAGACGACAATCGATGATTACTCCAAGCACATACGTGATTTGTAAGATGGATGTAAGTCTCAAAGGAACTGTAAAGATATTCTGATTTAGAGTATATATGCCTTATTTGGTCACACAGAAAACGGCAGAATATCGCTTTTAGTCAAGTAACGAGAACATACCACAATCAGTAAGTAAGTTCTCAATAGATAAAATTATTTTCTCAAATAAATATGATGCTTATTGAATTGAATAGTTTAAAAAATCAACATTACTGATTTAAATGCAAATTTTTCCGATTTAAATGTAAATGTAATGATTTAAAATTAAAAAGAATCGTAAAAACGTAAGCTATTCATTATTTCATTTTTTCTTCGGGCATTTCTCATTTTTTGTTCGAATTTCTCAAAAAAAAATTCTTCGAAATTAAACTAAAGTACAAGTATTTTGTCTTCTTCATGTTATTAAACGCTAGAAATCAAACCAAGAAAAGTTTTATTTTTCAATCGTTAATGTAATGATTTATTAAACAATATTGAAAAAGTGTAAGCTATTCGTCTTTGTTAATATTTCGCAGAAAGTTCTAAAAAATTAAACTGAAGTTTTATTTTTCTTCTTTTTGATTTTATTAAATCTTAAACTAAAGAATTTTTAAGATTTATCTGCAAATGTAATGATTTGAAATAAAAAGAATCGTTAAAATGTAAGTCAAGCTTATAAGCGCTTATTTAAGCATTCGTCGAAAATAAACTGAAATTTAGATTTTTTTGTTATCTTAACGTATCTTAAAAAATTAAAGAAACAAAGTTTTTTAAGATTTAATTGGAAATGAAATGATTTAAAATTAATAAAAATTACATTGTTAGAAATTCTTTTTTTTTAGCATTTCCCAAAAATTCTACGTAAATAAACAAAAGTTTAAATTTTTTATTATGCTAATATTATTAAAATATAAAAGTTTTATCTAAATTAAATGAAATAAGTGCTATCTTGAGACTGGCGTAATTTTTTTTAATCAGACACCATATTCTTAATTTTCAACAGCTTTTTTTTAAACATGTTTCGGTCAACAATTAGTGAATGTCAACATGTCCTGCGGAATGTCAAAATTTACTATTTACATAGTCATTTTGGTGCTCGAAATATTTAAGAAATATCATTATTTCTCATTTACATCTACAAACGTCGACATTTTAGAATGCACTGAACGTGAATGTAGAGTAAAATAAATCTGTTTTGTTTATCATTATTTGTCACTTAAAAATCTGCCATTTAATTTAATAACAAAAATTTCAATCCAAAATAAAAAATAAAAATATTTTGCGTCTATTATTACCATGCATTTTATGTAATAGTTTTGTGGGCCGAAACTTTTATTAAAAAGTAATCAGTCACAAAAAAAAATGTCTGAAAACAGTTAAACATATTTTTTTCTTTTTGCTGTTAGCTCGGTAAGCAATAAAATTAGTTAAGCTTCCATGAGCTAACAAGATCAAAACTACCTTTCCATCATTGCTTAAAAACTCTCTTTTATTCCCTACTTTCAACGAATGATGCAGTGAATTACAATAGGTTAAAATTCCACGCGCTTTTGGTAAAACATCTGTTTCACTTTTTTAAATTTTACCGTTAAAAAATTGGTATCTGTTAAGTCAACGAACATCTTTCAAATTATCAAACAAAATTTCTTCAATCTTTTGAATTAATCAAGGCATTCAGCCGGATGTAATTAAATAGCTCAATAGTAACCTTTGTTGAACAGCCGACCCAATTTTGGGTTTACGACTACTATTGTTTAACTCCGTAACCTTGTAATTTTGAACTCAATCCAAATGATAAGGGAACTCCTAGATCAAGTATTGGGAGAAATTTGTCTTCGTAGAGGGCTTGAGATGGAATTGACCCACATTTGTGTTACATGGAGAGGAAAACCACGAAAACCTCCCACGGTAAGGCTGACGGCAAGAGGACTCTCACCCAAGATCCGTCTACCACTGAGGATATTTTAACGTCAGCATCTTGGTCGGAGAGAACCGCCTGCGGAATTCGGTTCAGCCATCATCGCTGGGATTCGAACCCGGTTCACCTGATTGGAAGGCGTATCTTCCATCCCCTTAGCCACCACGGCTCTAAATAGCTCAATAATGGAATCCCGTGTTTCTTATATTATTATTTTATTTGTTTGTTTATTTTGCCGCAATGCTTTGTTCTGTTTCTACATTTTGCTCTTTGTTAATAATAATAAAGTTTACAAGATTAAAGGATCAAATTGCACCCCAGACAATCTTGCAGCAAATAAGAAGTTTTGCGAAAGAAAGTGGTGAAAAAAATGTTTACAGTTTCTGTTCTGAGAAAGAAATCTAACTCTGAACTATTATATTTCAAAAATAACGTCTAACAAGTTTTTATTTATTTTCACTTTTTTTAAGCTGAAACAATGACTAGGTTAGGTTTCTGTCTTCTGTTCCTGGCCATTTTATTCAGATCGTTTGCAGCTCCGCCTGAAACTGAAGTGAAAAGGAGTTTTTCAGGACTAGGATGCATGGGAGTGTACGATAAATCGAAATTTGCTAGACTGGATAGAGTTTGTGAAGAATGTTACCAACTATTCAGAGAATCTGATGTTCACACTTTATGCAGGTGAGAGGATTTAAATTAGATTTGTTATTATTTTGCTCAATCCTTAGTGTTCCGCTTTGTAAAATAGTATAAAAGATATTGTAGAAAAACCCAAATGAATTTCTTTTCTTCATCTTCTCAAATTAGCCATTTGAAAATGTACTAGGTTTTGCAATTAGTGCCATTGCTAATATCAAAAACTTCTTTTAAAAATGTTTATGTTTCAATTTTAAGCTGCTTAGTTATTTAACTAAGCAGCTCAATATTAATTAAACTAAGCAGTATTCGTAATTAATTTGTTAAATCTTAACATATTTTTGGAATCCTTTGTCAAAAATTACGTAAAAAAAGGTATGCAAGTTTGGAACAACAAGTTTCTTTTTAATTAAGAATAAACTAATAAACTATTAAAAAAGAAAAAAAATTCGAGTCACTAGAGAGGAAGGCGGCATAAAAAACATCAAAACTTGTTCGAATGTTTGATGAAATTTCGAGGTTTTTAAGAACTATCTTTCAACTCTTCTCTGTTTTTACCGAGGAGAAACATGTTTTTCTAACTTACCTCAGTAGTGATTCGTTACATTTTGATAGCATTTCCCCCTCATTTTAAATATCAATTTGCATTCCCAAATGTGTATATTTATTTTACTTCATTTTTCAAAAGTTTCTTTAAAATTCGCATTAGGCGTGGTCATCAGGAGCCATACTTCATTGAACTTATTAAAAAATATTTATCTTTTACATCATTTGAAAATTTATTTTTATTTGTGAAAATTAATTTTTTGCTGTTTTTTAGTGTAATGAATAATTGTTTTTGAAACAAAATATTGATAAGTGTCACTATTACTAGCTTAATTTTATTAGCATATAAAAATTAAGCTAGTAATAGTGATTGTTGAAATAAAATTTTACTGTGAACTTAGTGAAGTTGCAATAATGTATATTTATTCAAATTCTCTGCAAAGTCCCTCAAAACGCAGAAAATATTGACACCCTCCTGAAATCTTGATGGAACACGATAAATATAGTGAACTTCTTTCTTCTATACTATAATTCTATACTATATTCTATACTTACCTTTAAATTTCACAGGACTCGGTGGATGAAGTTACTGCGCTAAGGTAACAGTCAATGTAAGTTTTCAGAGTGGAATATAATTTCAAATATTTTTGGCTAAAAATAGTAAAATGAGGAATAACCCTCCTTTCTGCAGTTATGGAAACGCTATTACAAAAATATTTTAAATGAGTCTGTCAGATCGAAAGCTTTCTCTCAAGAAATATGTATATTGCTTCGCCTCCATTCATTGTACCGTGCAGGAAATGATGGTAAACATTAATATTTATTTTTTATTGTTATAGTATAAACATTAAAGCTAATGGATAACTAGTCAAATTTTTATTTTGTGATGTAGCTAAGTTTATTATCAAGCCTAAAGCCAAAGCGTAAATATTTTCTTAATAAAGGCTTCATCTATTCACTGAATATAAACAAAAACCGATTCTGAGGCATGCGAGAGCTTTTTCTTTTTCAAACACATATGAATCAGAGCTTGTTACGTAATAGAACCCGTGTTTTTACTCAAATTCACTTAAAGGTGGCATAATATCTTCTTCCACTCTGTTCTTCAAATGCCTCGAGTGACTTATGCTCTAATAATGATAGCAGAAGAAAAAATTAGCAGCAAGAGCAATTGTTTAAAATGCCTCTTCCATGAGTGTTAGATTTTGCCAGAAAGTAATTCTTATGGCAAAACTTTTCATTATAACTTCCATCTATTAAAAATTTTCAACGAATGCATATTTATGTAATGTTTAAAAGTAATCAGTTTTCTAAGAATGCATATTCATGTAATGTTTAAAAGTAATCAGTTTTCTAAGAATGCAAAATTTCCTCTGACTTAACCAATTTTTACTTTTACTTATTCAAAGGCTCAGTTACATCCAAATCTATGTCCACCCACTTTTTAAAGTAAAAGTGCACCAACAAAAAATTCGTCAACCTTTTGAAATCATAGCGCCTATTCATATGCTAGATTATATATTTCATTAGTAAAAGGAAATATGCTATCTGCAAATTCAAAAACTTTCTGATTTTATGCAATAAAAAGCATACAATTAACATCAGAAATAGAAAACCATGGCTGTATGCTTTACTCATGATCTGTGTCAGAATTAGATACCTGCAAGTGACGTCATCGGGGCTAAATAAGGGCATTTGTAGATTCAGAAACTAAATCAGGTTCGACACACTCCGGTGACGTCGCTTACAGGTATCCAATTAAATTTGGTTTAAAACACATGGTCACGGATAATCACTTCACTTCTTCTCAAGTAGTAAGAACCTAAATAAAATTATGCTATGATGTATGGGGCATTGGACTGATTGTTAAGACACGGTTCCCAGCAGATCACCGAAGTCAAGCATCACTGGCTGAGGTCAGTGTGCGGGCGGGTGACTATTTTGATCAGCCTGCATAGGGGTCGAGGTTGCGCGGTATTGGTTCTCGTTAAAATGTTCTACCGTAAAGAGCTCGATTTCGCGCAGGTCGTCGGGCTACCAAAGCAGGGGAGCCATCCCCTCTGCAGAGGATCAAAATTATGATGGCATGTCTTCGGATCATCCTCAGGGATGTTTCGCAGACCGTCGCCAATAGCCCATTGTGCAGCTCTCATCATCATCATCATCATCATAGTTGGCCAGACAGTCCAACGTGAGCCAATGCCTTCCTCTGAAGATTAATCCATGACGACTTCCGATTTACTTTTGATCTCCAATTCTTTTCATTAATTGCGAGAAAATCAGACTCCACTGAGTCAGCCCATCTCAACCGCGGCCTTCCCCGCTTATTGTGCATCTCTAGTGCGACGTAAATGAACTACAACAACAGCTATGATGCAAGCTTTTCGGTTAGTCAAAAATAGCTCGATTAAGAAGAGGAAATTATTTAAACTCTAACTGTTAAGTTAAAAAAAATCTATTTTTAATTATTTTTTTTTCCAGATCGAATTGCTTTAAGAACAGTTATTTCACTCAATGTGTAGACGCCCTTTTGTTAGAGAAAGATCAGGAGCGCTTGGATACAATGGTGGAAGAACTTTATGGCAAAAAAAGATGAAACACAAAAATTAATTGTGTCAGTTGTTTGTTGAACTATTTGCAAAATCTGTTCGCCGTTTCGACTTTTTGTTTGTTGTGGAAATGAAGCAAAATGTATTTATTGTTTACTAATTATAATAAATTTGATTTGTCATAATATATGATGTTTCTGTCAAGTTTTACAAAGCTACTGAAATTTGAAAAGTTGTAGAAGTTGATTAAAGAACATGTTAAAAGGCATTAGTGAATTTGAGAAAAATAGCTTTAAAATCTATAGAAATATCTATGAATTTTTTATAGGGGTTTTAAATTTGGTAATTGCTTTTTTTTTAAAAAGACTTAGATTTAATGCACGATTTAAAACCAATCATAAAGTCTTCTTAAATACTGAAATATTACTGTTTTCAGAATGAAACTTAACATGTTCTTTTAACTAAACACATCGATAAATATCCTGAGCATAAAAAAACGACCAAAAAAATTCATCAAAGAGAAACGGAGGAAGATAGAAATGTATGATTTGTTGCGTTTAGCTTAGGTGGCAAAGTCTTAAAAAGTTGCGAGATTCATTATAAAATATTCCGTATTTTACTCATTTCAATAGAAATATTTGTTTGCTTGAATGATAATTTTGTACACAGATTGCACCTATTGCTGCAAATATTAGTCATTTTAAAAACACAGCTTAGTTATTAATTCACAGAGCTATCTCTAAACTCTGTTAGTTTTATTAGCTAAGAGTTATCTTTAACTTAGTGAGAATAAAAACTTGTTCTCTAAGCAGAATGCAGCAAATCGTTAATTTCAAACTCCTCCTGTACTTAGAGATCTTAAATTGTCGGTCATTTTTTGGAATTTTCGATTAGAAATTAAAAGAAATAAGATTGCATTTTTAGATTATTATTTATACAGGGGAAAGAAGCTTAGAACGTTTTCAGTTATTTTGGGTGTTTGTTTGGAAACAAGGCCTTCTTATCAATAGGACTGGACATCACGGTTTAAAGTAACTTGTCAGAGGATATAATTACTTCTCGATGCTCCAGATAAACTCATTGAACTTGAAGAAAATGTAAAACTTTATTAAAACAAAGAGGAATTTAGACATTATGAGACTTCAAACAACATTTTAACGTAACATAAAAACTAGTCAACTAAAAACCCTCCATTTAAAAAAAAAAAAAGGAAAAAAAAGCTACTTTAAGATCTCTCTCTCTCTCTTTCTTTCTTGCAACTCTT
This sequence comes from Parasteatoda tepidariorum, assembly GCF_043381705.1. Taxonomy (NCBI): domain Eukaryota; kingdom Metazoa; phylum Arthropoda; class Arachnida; order Araneae; family Theridiidae; genus Parasteatoda; species Parasteatoda tepidariorum. The sequence goes on from NC_092206.1 coordinate 70,272,719, forward strand.
CAGGCTCGCTTCCACCAACCTTACTTTCCTGCCGTCGCTGACCATTAGTATTGTATATACCAGGGATGGCGAACCAATGGCACGCGTGCCATTTATGTCACGCGACGCAATATTTTGGGCACGCCACCGATCACAATTGTTATTGCACTCTGAATTGTTATTACACAAATGTTATTACACTATGAAGCATATGTAACAATTAAATTAAAATTCACAAAAACAAACAAAATAATAAACAATTATTAATAAAAAAATTAACAATTAATGCTAAAAAAAACAATTAATAACCATAAAAAACAAGCTAACAATAAATAACTAGTAAAAAAAATCAACAGTCCTGCTTAAACTAATATCTTACAACCTAATATAAGTTATTTGTCATTTAATCTGCAATAACAGAAGTCCCACTGATGTTACTTTAAGTTGAATTACGCGTATAACTGAGACATTGCAAAATGTATTTTCTTTTCAATGTAAATAAAGAGATTTGAGTTGATTGTATTTAGTATTATTATTTTCCCAATAATCATGAAGTCAAAATTATTTAACGGCACGTCTGTGATTTCATTAAACAATTTTTTAGAAAATGGCACGTTGGTGTATAAAGGTTCGCCACCCCTGGTATATACTGTAGTTTTTATTTATTGTATATATAGTTTAGTTTTGATAACTTTTTTTTTCTCTTTGAGAACGAAGTCTTCAAATTTCTTACTATACCTTTTAAGTTTTGTATGTATTGGGTTCTAACAAGAGGGCGTTTTGCTGCGTTTAGGGAAATTCGTCAAGAAACTCCTCAGTTCAAGAAAATTTTTTGTCAAACTAATTTCCGTTCCAAGTCAAGTGAAAAGAGTTAAATACAATTCTTTTATTACAGGCATTTGAACTGTAGTCAATATAAGTAAAATTACTTCACATGTAATTCTTCGTATTATATCTCACATTATATATTCTTAAGTTTAAATTAATTTTTCTAGTACAGTTGATTATTACTATTATTATTTTACTTTCTTTTCAAGTCATTTCGTTACGATTATGATAAAATAATAATTAGGTAAAAATTATTAAATAATAAGTTAATAAAATAAAGAAGTTAATAAAAAGTTTGCAAAATAAATTATTATTATTATAAATTTATGTGATATCAATATTAACAAAATGATGTCACATAATTTTATAAAAATTAATTATTTTATTAACAAAATGTTCTTTTTGAGTGAAAAATGGCTTCTACGGAGAAAAAGAACAATGATGAATGCGAAACAATCATGGTGGTTTGTGAGTGAAGCGAACGGAGGGAAGTTTGAAGTCATTAAATTTTAAATATCATTAGTATTTCATTGAAACTTTAAAATGCTTTATCAGAAATAATAAATAGCGTCTGTTACCATAAAAGAATTTCCGCATTTAGTTACATTTAAAACAGGGATTAAGATTTTTTATAGATATTTACATCTTTCCAATTTATTTTTTTTTTTGAAAATAGATAGGCTTCTTATTTATTCAGTGAGTATAACTACATTTTCCATGACGTAATTTTAATTATACTTTTAACTCAAAACTTTTAAAAGAGCATTTTTTTTAATTTCAAATCAAAGTGTTTATACTTTGATTGGCTTCTTTTTTAGAACCCGGATTCGAAATATAACAGCAGAAGAAAAATATTTGATAAGCTATCGCTATAAAAGATTTTCTCAACGTTTTTTTTTTTTTTTTTTTTTTTTTTTTTNTTTTTTTTTTTCTTTTTTTTTGGCATCTTTTCAAAAAGTTCTTTTTTTTTCAACTTTATTGTTCAACGATACCGATAACTGAATTAGATAAAGCTAAATTTTCATTTAAAATTGAGATGACACTTTTTCTATCAATATCTATTGTTAACGGTTGAGGTGAATCTGTTATAGTGTTGGAAGAACCAAAATAGTTATTTCACTAAGTAAAGCTGTAGATTATTAGTAATATTTTTTGAAGGAAGAGTACAGGATTATTCAAATAAATTCCTATTTGAAAAGGATAAACCCTAAATTATTGAGTGAATAATGGCGTTCGATGATGAGCGAGAAAGTAAGTTAAATTTCAGTCATATAATTTGTATCTGCAAAATTTGATGCTTGTTATAATTTAAATATTAAATATGTGATATTAGTTGAATATTTTTGTATTATGCATGTAAAGAATGAAAGAGTATAAAAATTGTTTTCTAGAAAATAATCTAAACCGTTTTTCTACAGCTAACATTAATTAAATGCACACTCGTAGAAAAAAGAAAGTTAAAAATGAAAAAAAAATTTTTTGTTATAATTCAAATACTAAATATATGAAATTTGTATAAAAAAAAAAAAAAAGTAATTGCATTAAGCATGAAAAGCAAAAAACTGAAAGAAGAAAAAATAGAAGGCTCGTTTTCTGCAGAATAACATGAATATGAATATTTAATGTTAATAAAATGTATAAGGTGAAATTCGTAGAAATGAGAAAGATAGAAAATTATGTTCGCTTTAATTGAAATATTGAGTATGTGATATTTGTGGAACATTGTAACTGCATTATGAATGTAAAAAAAAGTAGAATATCTGATTTTCTGAAATATAACCGTAATAATCTATACACGTAATAAGAAAAACCCTCACTTGCACAGTCATCACTAATTCTCCCACTTTTCATGAAGATCGATAGTTAAAATGTGTTCTTTATGCATACTTTATGAAAAAATTGTTAAATTAATTTTTATCAATAAAAAAAAATTCTTATAACTTGAGCTGAAGAAAAATTTACGCTAAATTAAAATTTCAATAAAGGACAACTATAAAGTAATTTGTTTAAACATTATTTTATATTAAACAAAAACGGTTACTTTACTTTCTTATAATTAAATCAATGGCTCAACTCTAGAAAAGAAAAAAAAACCTATTTTAAATTGTTGGTATTGAAATTTAAGAAGAAAAAAAACTGATACTGAATAAAAAATGT